>NW_023405016.1:0-174872 GCF_013141755.1 Anopheles stephensi | reverse complement strand
TATCTTTACAATTTCAACAGCATTTTATACGTAAAATAGGACACTTTCACGCTAAATCATTGAAAAAGTGCTTATCTTACAATTTCAACAGCATTTATACGTAAAATAGGACACTTCAGGCTAAATAATTGGAAAAGTGCTTATCTTTACAATTTCAACAGCATTTTATACGTAAAATAGGACACTTTCAGGCTAAATTCTTGAAAAAGTGTTATCTTTACAATTTCATTAGCATTTATACGTAAAATAGGACACTTTCAGGCTAATTAATTGGAAAAGTGCTTATCTTTACAATCACAGCATTTTATACGTAAAATAGGACACTTTCAGGCTAAATTAATTGAAAAAAGTGCTTATCTTTTACAATTTCAACAGCATTTTATACGTAAAAATAGGAACACTTCAGGCTAAATTAATTGAAAAAGTGCTTATCTTTACAATTTCAACAGCATTTTATACGTAAAATAAGGACACTTTCAGGCTAAATTATTGAAAAGTGCTTATCTTTACAATTTTCATACTAGCATTTTATACGTAAAATAAGGACACTTTCAGGCTAAATTAATTGAAAAAAGTGCTTATCTTTACAATTTCAACAGCATTTTATACGTAAAATAGGACACTTTCAGGCTAAATTAATTGAAAAAGTGCTTATCTTTACAATTTCAAAAGCATTTTATACGTAAAATAGGACACTTTCAGGCTAAATTAATTGAAAAAGTGCTTATCTTTACAATTTCAACAGCATTTTATACGTAAAATAGGACACTTTCAGGCTAATTAATTGAAAAAGTGCTTATCTTTACAATTTCCAACACATTTATGCGTAAAATAGGCGACACTTTCAGGCTAAATTTAATTGAAAAAGTGCTATGATCTTTACAATTGTCAACAGCATTTTATACGTAAAATAGCGACACTTTCAGGCTAAATTTAATTGAAAAAGTGCTTATCTTTAAAATTTCAACAAGCATTTATACGTTAAGATAGGACACTTTCAAGGCTTAATTAATTTGAAAAAGTGCTTACTTTACAATTTCAACAGCATTTTATACGTAAAATAAGACACTTTCAGGCTAAATTAATTGAAAAAGTGCTATACTTTACAATTTCAACAGCGATTTTAATACGTAAAATAGGACACTTTCAGGCTAAATTAATTGAAAAAGTGCTTATCTTACAATTTCAACAGCATTTTATACGTAAGATAGGACACTTTCAGGCTAAATTAAATGAAAAAAGTGCTTATGCTTACAATTTCAATCAGCATTTACGTGAATACGTAAAATAGGACACTTTCAGGCTAAATTAATTGAAAAAGTGCTTATCTTTACAATTTCAACAGCATTTTATACGTAAAATAGGACACTTTCAGGCTAAATTAATTGAAAAAGTGCTTATCTTTACAATTTCAAAAGCATTTTATACGTAAAATAGGACACTTTCAGGCTAAATTAATTGAAAAAGTGCTTATCTTTACAATTTCAACAGCATTTTATACGTAAAATAGGACACTTTCAGGCTAAATTAATTGAAAACGTGCTTATCTTTACAATTTCATAAGCATTTTATACGTAAAATAGGACACTTTCAGGCTAAATTAATTGAAAAAGTGCTTATCTTTACAATTTCAAAGCATTTTATACGTAAAATAGGACACTTTCAGGCTAAATTAATTGAAAAAGTGCTTATCTTTACAATTTCAAAAGCATTTTATACGTAAAATAGGACACTTTCAGGCTAAATTAATTGAAAAAGTGCTTATCTTTACAATTTCATTAGCATTTTATACGTAAAATAGGACACTTTCAGGCTAAATTAATTGAAAAAGTGCTTATCTTTACAATTTCAACAGCATTTTATACGTAAAATAGGAACACTTTTTCACGGCTAATTAAATTTGAAAAGTGCTTCATCTTTTACAATTTCAACAGCATTATTTACGTAAAATAGGACACTTTCAGGCTAAATACATTGAAAAAGTGCTTATCTTTACAATTTCAACAGCATTTTATACGTAAAATAGGACACTTCATGCTAAATTAATTGAAAAAGTGCTTATCTTTACAATTTCAACAGCATTTTATACGTAAAATAGGACACTTTCAGGCTAAATTAATTGAAAAAGTGCTATATCTTTACAATTTCAACAGCATTTTATACGTAAAATAGGACACTGTCAAGGCTAAATTAATTGAAAAGTGCTTATCTTTACAATTTCAACAGCATTTTATACGTAAAATAGGACACTTTTCAGGCTTAAATTAATGAAAAAGTGCTTATCTTACAATTTAACAGCATTTTATACGTAAAATAGGACACTTTCAGGCTAAATACATTGAAAAAGTGCTTATCTTTACAATTTCAACAGCATTTTATACGTAAAATAGGACACTTTCAGGCTAAATTAATTGAAAAAGTGCTTATCTTTACAATTTCAACAGCATTTTATACGTAAAATAGGACACTTTCAGGCTAAATTAATTGAAAAAGTGCTTATCTTTACAATTTCAACAGCATTTTATACGTAAAATAGGACACTTTCAGGCTAAATTAATTGAAAAAGTGCTTATCTTTACAATTTCAACAGCATTTTATACGTAAAATAGGACACTTTCAGGCTAAATTAATTGAAAAAGTGCTTATCTTTACAATTTCAAAAGCATTTTATACGTAAAATAGGACACTTTCAGGCTAAATTAATTGAAAAAGTGCTTATCTTTACAATTTCAACAGCATTTTATACGTAAAATAGGACACTTTCAGGCTAAATTAATTGAAAAAGTGCTTATCTTTACAATTTCAATAGCATTTTATACGTAAAATAGGACACTTTCAGGCTAAATTAATTGAAAAAGTGCTTATCTTTACAATTTCAACAGCATTTTATACGTAAAATAGGACACTTTCAGGCTAAATTAATTGAAAAAGTGCTTATCTTTACAATTTCAACAGCATTTTATACGTAAAATAGGACACTTTCAGGCTAAATTAATTGAAAAAGTGCTTATCTTTACAATTTCAACTAGCATTTTATACGTAAAATAGGACACTTTCAGGCTAAATTAATTGAAAAAGTGCTTATCTTTACAATTTCAACAGCATTTTATACGTAAAATAGGACACTTTCAGGCTAAATTAATTGAAAAAGTGCTTATCTTTACAATTTCAACAGCATTTTATACGTAAAATAGGACACTTTCAGGCTAAATTAATTGAAAAAGTGCTTATCTTTACAATTTCAACAGCATTTTATACGTAAAATAGGACACTTTCAGGCTAAATTAATTGAAAAAGTGCTTATCTTTACAATTTCAATAGCATTTTATACGTAAAATAGGACACTTTCAGGCTAAATTAATTGAAAAAGTGCTTATCTTTACAATTTCAACAGCATTTTATACGTAAAATAGGACACTTTCAGGCTAAATTAATTGAAAAAGTGCTTATCTTTACAATTTCAACAGCATTTATACGTAAAATAGGACACTTTCAGGCTAAATTAATTGAAAAAGTGCTTATCTTTACAATTTCAACAGCATTTTATACGTAAAATAGGACACTTTCAGGCTAAATTAATTGAAAAAGTGCTTATCTTTACAATTTCAACAGCATTTTATACGTAAAATAGGACACTTTCAGGCTAAATTAATTGAAAAAGTGCTTATCTTTACAATTTCAATAGCATTTTATACGTAAAATAGGACACTTTCAGGCTAAATTAATTGAAAAAGTGCTTATCTTTACAATTTCAACAGCATTTTATACGTAAAATAGGACACTTTCAGGCTAAATTAATTGAAAAAGTGCTTATCTTTACAATTTCAACAGCATTTTATACGTAAAATAGGACACTTTCAGGCTAAATTAATTGAAAAAGTGCTTATCTTTACAATTTCATAAGCATTTTATACGTAAAATAGGACACTTTCAGGCTAAATTAATTGAAAAAGTGCTTATCTTTACAATTTCAACAGCATTTTATACGTAAAATAGGACACTTTCAGGCTAAATTAATTGAAAAAGTGCTTATCTTTACAATTTCAACAGCATTTTATACGTAAAATAGGACACTTTCAGGCTAAATTAATTGAAAAAGTGCTTATCTTTACAATTTCAACAGCATTTTATACGTAAAATAGGACACTTTCAGGCTAAATTAATTGAAAAAGTGCTTATCTTTACAATTTCAACAGCATTTTATACGTAAAATAGGACACTTTCAGGCTAAATTAATTGAAAAAGTGCTTATCTTTACAATTTCAACAGCATTTTATACGTAAAATAGGACACTTTCAGGCTAAATTAATTGAAAAAGTGCTTATCTTTACAATTTCAACAGCATTTTATACGTAAAATAGGACACTTTCAGGCTAAATTAATTGAAAAAGTGCTTATCTTTACAATTTCAACAGCATTTTATACGTAAAATAGGACACTTTCAGGCTAAATTAATTGAAAAAGTGCTTATCTTTACAATTTCATAAGCATTTTATACGTAAAATAGGACACTTTCAGGCTAAATTAATTGAAAAAGTGCTTATCTTTACAATTTCATTAGCATTTTATACGTAAAATAGGACACTTTCAGGCTAAATTAATTGAAAAAGTGCTTATCTTTACAATTTCAACAGCATTTTATACGTAAAATAGGACACTTTCAGGCTAAATTAATTGAAAAAGTGCTTATCTTTACAATTTCATAAGCATTTTATACGTAAAATAGGACACTTTCAGGCTAAATTAATTGAAAAAGTGCTTATCTTTACAATTTCAACAGCATTTTATACGTAAAATAGGACACTTTCAGGCTAAATTAATTGAAAAAGTGCTTATCTTTACAATTTCATTAGCATTTTATACGTAAAATAGGACACTTTCAGGCTAAATTAATTGAAAAAGTGCTTATCTTTACAATTTCAACAGCATTTTATACGTAAAATAGGACACTTTCAGGCTAAATTAATTGAAAAAGTGCTTATCTTTACAATTTCAACAGCATTTTATACGTAAAATAGGACACTTTCAGGCTAAATTAATTGAAAAAGTGCTTATCTTTACAATTTCAACAGCATTTTATACGTAAAATAGGACACTTTCAGGCTAAATTAATTGAAAAAGTGCTTATCTTTACAATTTCAACAGCATTTTATACGTAAAATAGGACACTTTCAGGCTAAATTAATTGAAAAAGTGCTTATCTTTACAATTTCAACAGCATTTTATACGTAAAATAGGACACTTTCAGGCTAAATTAATTGAAAAAGTGCTTATCTTTACAATTTCAACAGCATTTTATACGTAAAATAGGACACTTTCAGGCTAAATTAATTGAAAAAGTGCTTATCTTTACAATTTCAATAGCATTTTATACGTAAAATAGGACACTTTCAGGCTAAATTAATTGAAAAAGTGCTTATCTTTACAATTTCAACAGCATTTTATACGTAAAATAGGACACTTTCAGGCTAAATTAATTGAAAAAGTGCTTATCTTTACAATTTCAACAGCATTTTATACGTAAAATAGGACACTTTCAGGCTAAATTAATTGAAAAAGTGCTTATCTTTACAATTTCAACAGCATTTTATACGTAAAATAGGACACTTTCAGGCTAAATTAATTGAAAAAGTGCTTATCTTTACAATTTCAATAGCATTTTATACGTAAAATAGGACACTTTCAGGCTAAATTAATTGAAAAAGTGCTTATCTTTACAATTTCAACAGCATTTTATACGTAAAATAGGACACTTTCAGGCTAAATTAATTGAAAAAGTGCTTATCTTTACAATTTCAACAGCATTTTATACGTAAAATAGGACACTTTCAGGCTAAATTAATTGAAAAAGTGCTTATCTTTACAATTTCAACAGCATTTTATACGTAAAATAGGACACTTTCAGGCTAAATTAATTGAAAAAGTGCTTATCTTTACAATTTCAACAGCATTTTATACGTAAAATAGGACACTTTCAGGCTAAATTAATTGAAAAAGTGCTTATCTTTACAATTTCAACAGCATTTTATACGTAAAATAGGACACTTTCAGGCTAAATTAATTGAAAAAGTGCTTATCTTTACAATTTCAATAGCATTTTATACGTAAAATAGGACACTTTCAGGCTAAATTAATTGAAAAAGTGCTTATCTTTACAATTTCAACAGCATTTTATACGTAAAATAGGACACTTTCAGGCTAAATTAATTGAAAAAGTGCTTATCTTTACAATTTCAATAGCATTTTATACGTAAAATAGGACACTTTCAGGCTAAATTAATTGAAAAAGTGCTTATCTTTACAATTTCAACAGCATTTTATACGTAAAATAGGACACTTTCAGGCTAAATTAATTGAAAAAGTGCTTATCTTTACAATTTCAACAGCATTTTATACGTAAAATAGGACACTTTCAGGCTAAATTAATTGAAAAAGTGCTTATCTTTACAATTTCAACAGCATTTTATACGTAAAATAGGACACTTTCAGGCTAAATTAATTGAAAAAGTGCTTATCTTTACAATTTCAACAGCATTTTATACGTAAAATAGGACACTTTCAGGCTAAATTAATTGAAAAAGTGCTTATCTTTACAATTTCAACAGCATTTTATACGTAAAATAGGACACTTTCAGGCTAAATTAATTGAAAAAGTGCTTATCTTTACAATTTCAACAGCATTTTATACGTAAAATAGGACACTTTCAGGCTAAATTAATTGAAAAAGTGCTTATCTTTACAATTTCAACAGCATTTTATACGTAAAATAGGACACTTTCAGGCTAAATTAATTGAAAAAGTGCTTATCTTTACAATTTCAACAGCATTTTATACGTAAAATAGGACACTTTCAGGCTAAATTAATTGAAAAAGTGCTTATCTTTACAATTTCAACAGCATTTTATACGTAAAATAGGACACTTTCAGGCTAAATTAATTGAAAAAGTGCTTATCTTTACAATTTCAACAGCATTTTATACGTAAAATAGGACACTTTCAGGCTAAATTAATTGAAAAAGTGCTTATCTTTACAATTTCAACAGCATTTTATACGTAAAATAGGACACTTTCAGGCTAAATTAATTGAAAAAGTGCTTATCTTTACAATTTCAACAGCATTTTATACGTAAAATAGGACACTTTCAGGCTAAATTAATTGAAAAAGTGCTTATCTTTACAATTTCAACAGCATTTTATACGTAAAATAGGACACTTTCAGGCTAAATTAATTGAAAAAGTGCTTATCTTTACAATTTCAACAGCATTTTATACGTAAAATAGGACACTTTCAGGCTAAATTAATTGAAAAAGTGCTTATCTTTACAATTTCAACAGCATTTTATACGTAAAATAGGACACTTTCAGGCTAAATTAATTGAAAAAGTGCTTATCTTTACAATTTCAACAGCATTTTATACGTAAAATAGGACACTTTCAGGCTAAATTAATTGAAAAAGTGCTTATCTTTACAATTTCAACAGCATTTTATACGTAAAATAGGACACTTTCAGGCTAAATTAATTGAAAAAGTGCTTATCTTTACAATTTCAACAGCATTTTATACGTAAAATAGGACACTTTCAGGCTAAATTAATTGAAAAAGTGCTTATCTTTACAATTTCAACAGCATTTTATACGTAAAATAGGACACTTTCAGGCTAAATTAATTGAAAAAGTGCTTATCTTTACAATTTCAACAGCATTTTATACGTAAAATAGGACACTTTCAGGCTAAATTAATTGAAAAAGTGCTTATCTTTACAATTTCAACAGCATTTTATACGTAAAATAGGACACTTTCAGGCTAAATTAATTGAAAAAGTGCTTATCTTTACAATTTCAACAGCATTTTATACGTAAAATAGGACACTTTCAGGCTAAATTAATTGAAAAAGTGCTTATCTTTACAATTTCAACAGCATTTTATACGTAAAATAGGACACTTTCAGGCTAAATTAATTGAAAAAGTGCTTATCTTTACAATTTCAATAGCATTTTATACGTAAAATAGGACACTTTCAGGCTAAATTAATTGAAAAAGTGCTTATCTTTACAATTTCAACAGCATTTTATACGTAAAATAGGACACTTTCAGGCTAAATTAATTGAAAAAGTGCTTATCTTTACAATTTCAACAGCATTTTATACGTAAAATAGGACACTTTCAGGCTAAATTAATTGAAAAAGTGCTTATCTTTACAATTTCAACAGCATTTTATACGTAAAATAGGACACTTTCAGGCTAAATTAATTGAAAAAGTGCTTATCTTTACAATTTCAACAGCATTTTATACGTAAAATAGGACACTTTCAGGCTAAATTAATTGAAAAAGTGCTTATCTTTACAATTTCAACAGCATTTTATACGTAAAATAGGACACTTTCAGGCTAAATTAATTGAAAAAGTGCTTATCTTTACAATTTCAACAGCATTTTATACGTAAAATAGGACACTTTCAGGCTAAATTAATTGAAAAAGTGCTTATCTTTACAATTTCAATAGCATTTTATACGTAAAATAGGACACTTTCAGGCTAAATTAATTGAAAAGTGCTTATCTTTACAATTTCAACAGCATTTTATACGTAAAATAGGACACTTTCAGGCTAAATTAATTGAAAAAGTGCTTATCTTTACAATTTCAATAGCATTTTATACGTAAAATAGGACACTTTCAGGCTAAATTAATTGAAAAAGTGCTTATCTTTACAATTTCAATAGCATTTTATACGTAAAATAGGACACTTTCAGGCTAAATTAATTGAAAAAGTGCTTATCTTTACAATTTCAACAGCATTTTATACGTAAAATAGGACACTTTCAGGCTAAATTAATTGAAAAGTGCTTATCTTTACAATTTCAACAGCATTTCATACGTAAAATAGGACACTTTCAGGCTAAATTAATTGAAAAAGTGCTTATCTTTACAATTTCAACAGCATTTTATACGTAAAATAGGACACTTTCAGGCTAAATTAATTGAAAAAGTGCTTATCTTTACAATTTCAACAGCATTTTATACGTAAAATAGGACACTTTCAGGCTAAATTAATTGAAAAAGTGCTTATCTTTACAATTTCAACAGCATTTTATTGAAAAATTGCTTATCTTTACAATTTCAATAGCATTTTATACGTAAAATAGGACACTTTCAGGCTAAATTAATTGAAAAAGTGCTTATCTTTACAATTTCAACAGCATTTTATACGTAAAATAGGACACTTTCAGGCTAAATTAATTGAAAAAGTGCTTATCTTTACAATTTCATTAGCATTTTATACGTAAAATAGGACACTTTCAGGCTAAATTAATTGAAAAAGTGCTTATCTTTACAATTTCAACAGCATTTTATACGTAAAATAGGACACTTTCAGGCTAAATTAATTGAAAAAGTGCTTATCTTTACAATTTCAACAGCATTTTATACGTAAAATAGGACACTTTCAGGCTAAATTAATTGAAAAGTGCTTATCTTTACAATTTCAACAGCATTTTATACGTAAAATAGGACACTTTCAGGCTAAATTAATTGAAAAAGTGCTTATCTTTACAATTTCATAGCATTTTATACGTAAAATAGGACACTTTCAGGCTAAATTAATTGAAAAAGTGCTTATCTTTACAATTTCAACAGCATTTTATACGTAAAATAGGACACTTTCAGGCTAAATTAATTGAAAAAGTGCTTATCTTTACAATTTCAACAGCATTTTATACGTAAAATAGGACACTTTCAGGCTAAATTAATTGAAAAAGTGCTTATCTTTACAATTTCAACAGCATTTTATACGTAAAATAGGACACTTTCAGGCTAAATTAATTGAAAAAGTGCTTATCTTTACAATTTCAATAGCATTTTATACGTAAAATAGGACACTTTCAGGCTAAATTAATTGAAAAAGTGCTTATCTTTACAATTTCATAGCATTTTATACGTAAAATAGGACACTTTCAGGCTAAATTAATTGAAAAAGTGCTTATCTTTACAATTTCAACAGCATTTTATACGTAAAATAGGACACTTTCAGGCTAAATTAATTGAAAAAGTGCTTATCTTTACAATTTCAACAGCATTTTATACGTAAAATAGGACACTTTCAGGCTAAATTAATTGAAAAAGTGCTTATCTTTACAATTTCAACAGCATTTTATACGTAAAATAGGACACTTTCAGGCTAAATTAATTGAAAAAGTGCTTATCTTTACAATTTCAACAGCATTTTATACGTAAAATAGGACACTTTCAGGCTAAATTAATTGAAAAAGTGCTTATCTTTACAATTTCAACAGCATTTTATACGTAAAATAGGACACTTTCAGGCTAAATTAATTGAAAAAGTGCTTATCTTTACAATTTCAACAGCATTTTATACGTAAAATAGGACACTTTCAGGCTAAATTAATTGAAAAAGTGCTTATCTTTACAATTTCAACAGCATTTTATACGTAAAATAGGACACTTTCAGGCTAAATTAATTGAAAAAGTGCTTATCTTTACAATTTCAACAGCATTTTATACGTAAAATAGGACACTTTCAGGCTAAATTAATTGAAAAAGTGCTTATCTTTACAATTTCATTAGCATTTTATACGTAAAATAGGACACTTTCAGGCTAAATTAATTGAAAAAGTGCTTATCTTTACAATTTCAACAGCATTTTATACGTAAAATAGGACACTTTCAGGCTAAATTAATTGAAAAAGTGCTTATCTTTACAATTTCAACAGCATTTTATACGTAAAATAGGACACTTTCAGGCTAAATTAATTGAAAAAGTGCTTATCTTTACAATTTCAACAGCATTTTATACGTAAAATAGGACACTTTCAGGCTAAATTAATTGAAAAAGTGCTTATCTTTACAATTTCATTAGCATTTTATACGTAAAATAGGACACTTTCAGGCTAAATTAATTGAAAAAGTGCTTATCTTTACAATTTCAACAGCATTTTATACGTAAAATAGGACACTTTCAGGCTAAATTAATTGAAAAAGTGCTTATCTTTACAATTTCAACAGCATTTTATACGTAAAATAGGACACTTTCAGGCTAAATTAATTGAAAAAGTGCTTATCTTTACAATTTCAACAGCATTTTATACGTAAAATAGGACACTTTCAGGCTAAATTAATTGAAAAAGTGCTTATCTTTACAATTTCAACAGCATTTTATACGTAAAATAGGACACTTTCAGGCTAAATTAATTGAAAAAGTGCTTATCTTTACAATTTCAACAGCATTTTATACGTAAAATAGGACACTTTCAGGCTAAATTAATTGAAAAAGTGCTTATCTTTACAATTTCATAGCATTTTATACGTAAAATAGGACACTTTCAGGCTAAATTAATTGAAAAAGTGCTTATCTTTACAATTTCAATAGCATTTTATACGTAAAATAGGACACTTTCAGGCTAAATTAATTGAAAAAGTGCTTATCTTTACAATTTCATTAGCATTTTATACGTAAAATAGGACACTTTCAGGCTAAATTAATTGAAAAAGTGCTTATCTTTACAATTTCAATAGCATTTTATACGTAAAATAGGACACTTTCAGGCTAAATTAATTGAAAAAGTGCTTATCTTTACAATTTCAACAGCATTTTATACGTAAAATAGGACACTTTCAGGCTAAATTAATTGAAAAAGTGCTTATCTTTACAATTTCATAGCATTTTATACGTAAAATAGGACACTTTCAGGCTAAATTCATTGAAAAAGTGCTATTTTTAACAATTTCATAGCATTTTATACGTAAAATAGGACACTTTCAGGCTAAATTAATTGAAAAAGTGCTTATCTTTACAATTTCAACAGCATTTTATACGTAAAATAGGACACTTTCAGGCTAAATTAATTGAAAAAGTGATTATCTTTACAATTTCAACAGCATTTTATACGTAAAATAGGACACTTTCAGGCTAAATTAATTGAAAAAGTGCTTATCTTTACAATTTCAACAGCATTTTATACGTAAAATAGGACACTTTCAGGCTAAATTAATTGAAAAAGTGCTTATCTTTACAATTTCAACAGCATTTTATACGTAAAATAGGACACTTTCAGGCTAAATTAATTGAAAAAGTGCTTATCTTTACAATTTCATAGCATTTTATACGTAAAATAGGACACTTTCAGGCTAAATTAATTGAAAAAGTGCTTATCTTTACAATTTCAACAGCATTTTATACGTAAAATAGGACACTTTCAGGCTAAATTAATTGAAAAAGTGCTTATCTTTACAATTTCAACAGCATTTTATACGTAAAATAGGACACTTTCAGGCTAAATTAATTGAAAAAGTGCTTATCTTTACAATTTCAACAGCATTTTATACGTAAAATAGGACACTTTCAGGCTAAATTAATTGAAAAAGTGCTTATCTTTACAATTTCAATAGCATTTTATACGTAAAATAGGACACTTTCAGGCTAAATTAATTGAAAAAGTGCTTATCTTTACAATTTCATTAGCATTTTATACGTAAAATAGGACACTTTCAGGCTAAATTAATTGAAAAAGTGCTTATCTTTACAATTTCAACAGCATTTTATACGTAAAATAGGACACTTTCAGGCTAAATTAATTGAAAAAGTGCTTATCTTTACAATTTCAACAGCATTTTATACGTAAAATAGGACACTTTCAGGCTAAATTAATTGAAAAAGTGCTTATCTTTACAATTTCACAGCATTTTATACGTAAAATAGGACACTTTCAGGCTAAATTAATTGAAAAAGTGCTTATCTTTACAATTTCAATAGCATTTTATACGTAAAATAGGACACTTTCAGGCTAAATTAATTGAAAAAGTGCTTATCTTTACAATTTCAACAGCATTTTATACGTAAAATAGGACACTTTCAGGCTAAATTAATTGAAAAAGTGCTTATCTTTACAATTTCAACAGCATTTATACGTAAAATAGGACACTTTCAGGCTAAATTAATTGAAAAAGTGCTTATCTTTACAATTTCAACAGCATTTTATACGTAAAATAGGACACTTTCAGGCTAAATTAATTGAAAAAGTGCTTATCTTTACAATTTCAACAGCATTTTATACGTAAAATAGGACACTTTCAGGCTAAATTAATTGAAAAAGTGCTTATCTTTACAATTTCAACTAGCATTTTATACGTAAAATAGGACACTTTCAGGCTAAATTAATTGAAAAAGTGCTTATCTTACAATTTCAACAGCATTTTATACGTAAAATAGGACACTTTCAGGCTAAATTAATTGAAAAAGTGCTTATCTTTACAATTTCAATAGCATTTTATACGTAAAATAGGACACTTTCAGGCTAAATTAATTGAAAAGTGCTTATCTTTACAATTTCAACAGCATTTTATACGTAAAATAGGACACTTTCAGGCTAAATAATTGAAAAGTGCTTATCTTTACAATTTCAACAGCATTTTATACGTAAAATAGGACACTTTCAGGCTAAATTAATTGAAAAAGTGCTTATCTTTACAATTTCAACAGCATTTTATACGTAAAATAGGACACTTTCAGGCTAAATTAATTGAAAAAGTGCTTATCTTTACAATTTCAACTAGCATTTTATACGTAAAATAGGACACTTTCAGGCTAAATTAATTGAAAAAGTGCTTATCTTTACAATTTCAACTAGCATTTTATACGTAAAATAGGACACTTTCAGGCTAAATTAATTGAAAAAGTGCTTATCTTTACAATTTCAACAGCATTTTATACGTAAAATAGGACACTTTCAGGCTAAATTAATTGAAAAAGTGCTTATCTTTACAATTTCAACAGCATTTTATACGTAAAATAGGACACTTTCAGGCTAAATTAATTGAAAAAGTGCTTATCTTTACAATTTCAACAGCATTTTATACGTAAAATAGGACACTTTCAGGCTAAATTAATTGAAAAAGTGCTTATCTTTACAATTTCAACAGCATTTTATACGTAAAATAGGACACTTTCAGGCTAAATTAATTGAAAAAGTGCTTATCTTTACAATTTCAACAGCATTTTATACGTAAAATAGGACACTTTCAGGCTAAATTAATTGAAAAAGTGCTTATCTTTACAATTTCAACAGCATTTTATACGTAAAATAGGACACTTTCAGGCTAAATTAATTGAAAAAGTGCTTATCTTTACAATTTCACTAGCATTTTATACGTAAAATAGGACACTTTCAGGCTAAATTAATTGAAAAAGTGCTTATCTTTACAATTTCAACAGCATTTTATACGTAAAATAGGACACTTTCAGGCTAAATTAATTGAAAAAGTGCTTATCTTTACAATTTCATTAGCATTTTATACGTAAAATAGGACACTTTCAGGCTAAATTAATTGAAAAAGTGCTTATCTTTACAATTTCAACAGCATTTTATACGTAAAATAGGACACTTTCAGGCTAAATTAATTGAAAAAGTGCTTATCTTTACAATTTCAATAGCATTTTATACGTAAAATAGGACACTTTCAGGCTAAATTAATTGAAAAAGTGCTTATCTTTACAATTTCATAGCATTTTATACGTAAAATAGGACACTTTCAGGCTAAATTAATTGAAAAAGTGCTTATCTTTACAATTTCAACAGCATTTTATACGTAAAATAGGACACTTTCAGGCTAAATTAATTGAAAAAGTGCTTATCTTTACAATTTCATAGCATTTTATACGTAAAATAGGACACTTTCAGGCTAAATTAATTGAAAAAGTGCTTATCTTTACAATTTCATTAGCATTTTATACGTAAAATAGGACACTTTCAGGCTAAATTAATTGAAAAAGTGCTTATCTTTACAATTTCAATAGCATTTTATACGTAAAATAGGACACTTTCAGGCTAAATTAATTGAAAAAGTGCTTATCTTTACAATTTCAACAGCATTTTATACGTAAAATAGGACACTTTCAGGCTAAATTAATTGAAAAAGTGCTTATCTTTACAATTTCAACAGCATTTTATACGTAAAATAGGACACTTTCAGGCTAAATTAATTGAAAAAGTGCTTATCTTTACAATTTCAACAGCATTTTATACGTAAAATAGGACACTTTCAGGCTAAATTAATTGAAAAAGTGCTTATCTTTACAATTTCATTAGCATTTTATACGTAAAATAGGACACTTTCAGGCTAAATTAATTGAAAAAGTGCTTATCTTTACAATTTCAACAGCATTTTATACGTAAAATAGGACACTTTCAGGCTAAATTAATTGAAAAAGTGCTTATCTTTACAATTTCATTAGCATTTTATACGTAAAATAGGACACTTTCAGGCTAAATTAATTGAAAAAGTGCTTATCTTTACAATTTCATAGCATTTTATACGTAAAATAGGACACTTTCAGGCTAAATTAATTGAAAAAGTGCTTATCTTTACAATTTCAATAGCATTTTATACGTAAAATAGGACACTTTCAGGCTAAATTAATTGAAAAAGTGCTTATCTTTACAATTTCAACAGCATTTTATACGTAAAATAGGACACTTTCAGGCTAAATTAATTGAAAAAGTGCTTATCTTTACAATTTCATAGCATTTTATACGTAAAATAGGACACTTTCAGGCTAAATTAATTGGAAAAAGTGCTTATCTTTACAATTTCAACAGCATTTTATACGTAAAATAGGACACTTTCAGGCTAAATTAATTGAAAAAGTGCTTATCTTTACAATTTCAAAAGCATTTTATACGTAAATAGGACACTTTCAGGCTAAATTAATTGAAAAAGTGCTTATCTTTACAATTTCATTAGCATTTTATACGTAAAATAGGACACTTTCAGGCTAAATTAATTGAAAAAGTGCTTATCTTTACAATTTCAACAGCATTTTATACGTAAAATAGGACACTTTCAGGCTAAATTAATTGAAAAAGTGCTTATCTTTACAATTTCATTAGCATTTTATACGTAAAATAGGACACTTTCAGGCTAAATTAATTGAAAAAGTGCTTATCTTTACAATTTCAACAGCATTTTATACGTAAAATAGGACACTTTCAGGCTAAATTAATTGAAAAAGTGCTTATCTTTACAATTTCAACAGCATTTTATACGTAAAATAGGACACTTTCAGGCTAAATTAATTGAAAAAGTGCTTATCTTTACAATTTCAACAGCATTTTATACGTAAAATAGGACACTTTCAGGCTAAATTAATTGAAAAAGTGCTTATCTTTACAATTTCATAGCATTTTATACGTAAAATAGGACACTTTCAGGCTAAATTAATTGAAAAAGTGCTTATCTTTACAATTTCAACAGCATTTTATACGTAAAATAGGACACTTTCAGGCTAAATTAATTGAAAAAGTGCTTATCTTTACAATTTCAATAGCATTTTATACGTAAAATAGGACACTTTCAGGCTAAATTAATTGAAAAAGTGCTTATCTTTACAATTTCAACAGCATTTTATACGTAAAATAGGACACTTTCAGGCTAAATTAATTGAAAAAGTGCTTATCTTTACAATTTCATTAGCATTTTATACGTAAAATAGGACACTTTCAGGCTAAATTAATTGAAAAAGTGCTTATCTTTACAATTTCAACAGCATTTTATACGTAAAATAGGACACTTTCAGGCTAAATTAATTGAAAAAGTGCTTATCTTTACAATTTCAACAGCATTTTATACGTAAAATAGGACACTTTCAGGCTAAATTAATTGAAAAAGTGCTTATCTTTACAATTTCAACAGCATTTTATACGTAAAATAGGACACTTTCAGGCTAAATTAATTGAAAAAGTGCTTATCTTTACAATTTCAATAGCATTTTATACGTAAAATAGGACACTTTCAGGCTAAATTAATTGAAAAAGTGCTTATCTTTACAATTTCATCAGCATTTTATACGTAAAATAGGACACTTTCAGGCTAAATTAATTGAAAAAGTGCTTATCTTTACAATTTCATTAGCATTTTATACGTAAAATAGGACACTTTCAGGCTAAATTAATTGAAAAAGTGCTTATCTTTACAATTTCATTAGCATTTTATACGTAAAATAGGACACTTTTATACGTAAAATAGGACACTTTCAGGCTAAATTAATTGAAAAAGTGCTTATCTTTACAATTTCAATAGCATTTATACGTAAAATAGGACACTTTCAGGCTAAATTAATTGAAAAAGTGCTTATCTTTACAATTTCAATAGCATTTTATACGTAAAATAGGACACTTTCAGGCTAAATTAATTGAAAAAGTGCTTATCTTTACAATTTCATTAGCATTTTATACGTAAAATAGGACACTTTCAGGCTAAATTAATTGAAAAAGTGCTTATCTTTACAATTTCATTAGCATTTTATACGTAAAATAGGACACTTTCAGGCTAAATTAATTGAAAAAGTGCTTATCTTTACAATTTCAATAGCATTTTATACGTAAAATAGGACACTTTCAGGCTAAATTAATTGAAAAAGTGCTTATCTTTACAATTTCATTAGCATTTTATACGTAAAATAGGACACTTTCAGGCTAAATTAATTGAAAAAGTGCTTATCTTTACAATTTCAATAGCATTTTATACGTAAAATAGGACACTTTCAGGCTAAATTAATTGAAAAAGTGCTTATCTTTACAATTTCAACAGCATTTTATACGTAAAATAGGACACTTTCAGGCTAAATTAATTGAAAAAGTGCTTATCTTTACAATTTCAACAGCATTTTATACGTAAAATAGGACACTTTCAGGCTAAATTAATTGAAAAAGTGCTTATCTTTACAATTTCAACAGCATTTTATACGTAAAATAGGACACTTTCAGGCTAAATTAATTGAAAAAGTGCTTATCTTTACAATTTCATTAGCATTTTATACGTAAAATAGGACACTTTCAGGCTAAATTAATTGAAAAAGTGCTTATCTTTACAATTTCAACAGCATTTTATACGTAAAATAGGACACTTTCAGGCTAAATTAATTGAAAAAGTGCTTATCTTTACAATTTCATAGCATTTTGTACGTAAAATAGGACACTTTCAGGCTAAATTAATTGAAAAAGTGCTTATCTTTACAATTTCAACAGCATTTTATACGTAAAATAGGACACTTTCAGGCTAAATTAATTGAAAAAGTGCTTATCTTTACAATTTCAACAGCATTTTATACGTAAAATAGGACACTTTCAGGCTAAATTAATTGAAAAAGTGCTTATCTTTACAATTTCATTAGCATTTTATACGTAAAATAGGACACTTTCAGGCTAAATTAATTGAAAAGTGCTTATCTTTACAATTTCAACAGCATTTTATACGTAAAATAGGACACTTTCAGGCTAAATTAATTGAAAAAGTGCTTATCTTTACAATTTCATTAGCATTTTATACGTAAAATAGGACACTTTCAGGCTAAATTAATTGAAAAGTGCTTATCTTTACAATTTCAACAGCATTTTATACGTAAAATAGGACACTTTCAGGCTAAATTAATTGAAAAAGTGCTTATCTTTACAATTTCATAGCATTTTATACGTAAAATAGGACACTTTCAGGCTAAATTAATTGAAAAAGTGCTTATCTTTACAATTTCATTAGCATTTTATACGTAAAATAGGACACTTTCAGGCTAAATTAATTGAAAAAGTGCTTATCTTTACAATTTCATTAGCATTTTATACGTAAAATAGGACACTTTCAGGCTAAATTAATTGAAAAAGTGCTTATCTTTACAATTTCAACAGCATTTTATACGTAAAATAGGACACTTTCAGGCTAAATTAATTGAAAAAGTGCTTATCTTTACAATTTCAATAGCATTTTATACGTAAAATAGGACACTTTCAGGCTAAATTAATTGAAAAAGTGCTTATCTTTACAATTTCAACAGCATTTTATACGTAAAATAGGACACTTTCAGGCTAAATTAATTGAAAAAGTGCTTATCTTTACAATTTCAATAGCATTTTATACGTAAAATAGGACACTTTCAGGCTAAATTAATTGAAAAGTGCTTATCTTTACAATTTCAACAGCATTTTATACGTAAAATAGGACACTTTCAGGCTAAATTAATTGAAAAAGTGCTTATCTTTACAATTTCAATAGCATTTTATACGTAAAATAGGACACTTTCAGGCTAAATTAATTGAAAAAGTGCTTATCTTTACAATTTCATTAGCATTTTATACGTAAAATAGGACACTTTCAGGCTAAATTAATTGAAAAAGTGCTTATCTTTACAATTTCAACAGCATTTTATACGTAAAATAGGACACTTTCAGGCTAAATTAATTGAAAAAGTGCTTATCTTTACAATTTCAACAGCATTTTATACGTAAAATAGGACACTTTCAGGCTAAATTAATTGAAAAAGTGCTTATCTTTACAATTTCAACAGCATTTTATACGTAAAATAGGACACTTTCAGGCTAAATTAATTGAAAAAGTGCTTATCTTTACAATTTCATTAGCATTTTATACGTAAAATAGGACACTTTCAGGCTAAATTAATTGAAAAAGTGCTTATCTTTACAATTTCAACAGCATTTTATACGTAAAATAGGACACTTTCAGGCTAAATTAATTGAAAAAGTGCTTATCTTTACAATTTCAACAGCATTTTATACGTAAAATAGGACACTTTCAGGCTAAATTAATTGAAAAAGTGCTTATCTTTACAATTTCATTAGCATTTT
The DNA here is from genome assembly GCF_013141755.1 of Anopheles stephensi. Lineage (NCBI taxonomy): Eukaryota > Metazoa > Arthropoda > Insecta > Diptera > Culicidae > Anopheles > Anopheles stephensi. The sequence goes on along the minus strand of NW_023405016.1, from coordinate 155,228 downwards.
ATACGTAAAATAGGACACTTTCAGGCTAAATTAATTGAAAAAGTGCTTATCTTTACAATTTCAACAGCATTTTATACGTAAAATAGGACACTTTCAGGCTAAATTAATTGAAAAAGTGCTTATCTTTACAATTTCAATAGCATTTTATACGTAAAATAGGACACTTTCAGGCTAAATTAATTGAAAAAGTGCTTATCTTTACAATTTCATTAGCATTTTATACGTAAAATAGGACACTTTCAGGCTAAATTAATTGAAAAAGTGCTTATCTTTACAATTTCAACAGCATTTTATACGTAAAATAGGACACTTTCAGGCTAAATTAATTGAAAAAGTGCTTATCTTTACAATTTCATTAGCATTTTATACGTAAAATAGGACACTTTCAGGCTAAATTAATTGAAAAAGTGCTTATCTTTACAATTTCAACAGCATTTTATACGTAAAATAGGACACTTTCAGGCTAAATTAATTGAAAAAGTGCTTATCTTTACAATTTCATTAGCATTTTATACGTAAAATAGGACACTTTCAGGCTAAATTAATTGAAAAAGTGCTTATCTTTACAATTTCATTAGCATTTTATACGTAAAATAGGACACTTTCAGGCTAAATTAATTGAAAAAGTGCTTATCTTTACAATTTCAACAGCATTTTATACGTAAAATAGGACACTTTCAGGCTAAATTAATTGAAAAAGTGCTTATCTTTACAATTTCATTAGCATTTTATACGTAAAATAGGACACTTTCAGGCTAAATTAATTGAAAAAGTGCTTATCTTTACAATTTCAACAGCATTTTATACGTAAAATAGGACACTTTCAGGCTAAATTAATTGAAAAAGTGCTTATCTTTACAATTTCACTAGCATTTTATACGTAAAATAGGACACTTTCAGGCTAAATTAATTGAAAAAGTGCTTATCTTTACAATTTCATTAGCATTTTATACGTAAAATAGGACACTTTCAGGCTAAATTAATTGAAAAGTGCTTATCTTTACAATTTCAACAGCATTTTATACGTAAAATAGGACACTTTCAGGCTAAATTAATTGAAAAAGTGCTTATCTTTACAATTTCATTAGCATTTTATACGTAAAATAGGACACTTTCAGGCTAAATTAATTGAAAAAGTGCTTATCTTTACAATTTCAACAGCATTTTATACGTAAAATAGGACACTTTCAGGCTAAATTAATTGAAAAAGTGCTTATCTTTACAATTTCATTAGCATTTTATACGTAAAATAGGACACTTTCAGGCTAAATTAATTGAAAAAGTGCTTATCTTTACAATTTCAACAGCATTTTATACGTAAAATAGGACACTTTCAGGCTAAATTAATTGAAAAAGTGCTTATCTTTACAATTTCATTAGCATTTTATACGTAAAATAGGACACTTTCAGGCTAAATTAATTGAAAAAGTGCTTATCTTTACAATTTCAACAGCATTTTATACGTAAAATAGGACACTTTCAGGCTAAATTAATTGAAAAAGTGCTTATCTTTACAATTTCATAGCATTTTATACGTAAAATAGGACACTTTCAGGCTAAATTAATTGAAAAAGTGCTTATCTTTACAATTTCATTAGCATTTTATACGTAAAATAGGACACTTTCAGGCTAAATTAATTGAAAAAGTGCTTATCTTTACAATTTCAACAGCATTTTATACGTAAAATAGGACACTTTCAGGCTAAATTAATTGAAAAAGTGCTTATCTTTACAATTTCAATAGCATTTTATACGTAAAATAGGACACTTTCAGGCTAAATTAATTGAAAAAGTGCTTATCTTTACAATTTCAACAGCATTTTATACGTAAAATAGGACACTTTCAGGCTAAATTAATTGAAAAAGTGCTTATCTTTACAATTTCAACAGCATTTTATACGTAAAATAGGACACTTTCAGGCTAAATTAATTGAAAAAGTGCTTATCTTTACAATTTCAACAGCATTTTATACGTAAAATAGGACACTTTCAGGCTAAATTAATTGAAAAAGTGCTTATCTTTACAATTTCATTAGCATTTTATACGTAAAATAGGACACTTTCAGGCTAAATTAATTGAAAAAGTGCTTATCTTTACAATTTCAACAGCATTTTATACGTAAAATAGGACACTTTCAGGCTAAATTAATTGAAAAAGTGCTTATCTTTACAATTTCAATAGCATTTTATACGTAAAATAGGACACTTTCAGGCTAAATTAATTGAAAAAGTGCTTATCTTTACAATTTCATTAGCATTTTATACGTAAAATAGGACACTTTCAGGCTAAATTAATTGAAAAAGTGCTTATCTTTACAATTTCAATAGCATTTTATACGTAAAATAGGACACTTTCAGGCTAAATTAATTGGAAAAGTGCTTATCTTTACAATTTCAACAGCATTTTATACGTAAAATAGGACACTTTCAGGCTAAATTAATTGAAAAAGTGCTTATCTTTACAATTTCATTAGCATTTTATACGTAAAATAGGACACTTTCAGGCTAAATTAATTGGAAAAGTGCTTATCTTTACAATTTCAACAGCATTTTATACGTAAAATAGGACACTTTCAGGCTAAATTAATTGAAAAAGTGCTTATCTTTACAATTTCATTAGCATTTTATACGTAAAATAGGACACTTTCAGGCTAAATTAATTGAAAAAGTGCTTATCTTTACAATTTCAACAGCATTTTATACGTAAAATAGGACACTTTCAGGCTAAATTAATTGAAAAAGTGCTTATCTTTACAATTTCACTAGCATTTTATACGTAAAATAGGACACTTTCAGGCTAAATTAATTGAAAAGTGCTTATCTTTACAATTACAACAGCATTTTATACGTAAAATAGGACACTTTCAGGCTAAATTAATTGAAAAAGTGCTTATCTTTACAATTTCATTAGCATTTTATACGTAAAATAGGACACTTTCAGGCTAAATTAATTGAAAAAGTGCTTATCTTTACAATTTCATTAGCATTTTATACGTAAAATAGGACACTTTCAGGCTAAATTAATTGAAAAGTGCTTATCTTTACAATTTCAACAGCATTTTATACGTAAAATAGGACACTTTCAGGCTAAATTAATTGAAAAAGTGCTTATCTTTACAATTTCATTAGCATTTTATACGTAAAATAGGACACTTTCAGGCTAAATTAATTGAAAAAGTGCTTATCTTTACAATTTCAACAGCATTTTATACGTAAAATAGGACACTTTCAGGCTAAATTAATTGAAAAAGTGCTTATCTTTACAATTTCATTAGCATTTTATACGTAAAATAGGACACTTTCAGGCTAAATTAATTGAAAAGTGCTTATCTTTACAATTTCAACAGCATTTTATACGTAAAATAGGACACTTTCAGGCTAAATTAATTGAAAAAGTGCTTATCTTTACAATTTCAACAGCATTTTATACGTAAAATAGGACACTTTCAGGCTAAATTAATTGAAAAAGTGCTTATCTTTACAATTTCATTAGCATTTTATACGTAAAATAGGACACTTTCAGGCTAAATTAATTGAAAAAGTGCTTATCTTTACAATTTCAACAGCATTTTATACGTAAAATAGGACACTTTCAGGCTAAATTAATTGAAAAAGTGCTTATCTTTACAATTTCAACAGCATTTTATACGTAAAATAGGACACTTTCAGGCTAAATTAATTGAAAAAGTGCTTATCTTTACAATTTCATTAGCATTTTATACGTAAAATAGGACACTTTCAGGCTAAATTAATTGAAAAAGTGCTTATCTTTACAATTTCATTAGCATTTTATACGTAAAATAGGACACTTTCAGGCTAAATTAATTGAAAAAGTGCTTATCTTTACAATTTCAACAGCATTTTATACGTAAAATAGGACACTTTCAGGCTAAATTAATTGAAAAAGTGCTTATCTTTACAATTTCATTAGCATTTTATACGTAAAATAGGACACTTTCAGGCTAAATTAATTGAAAAGTGCTTATCTTTACAATTTCATTAGCATTTTATACGTAAAATAGGACACTTTCAGGCTAAATTAATTGAAAAAGTGCTTATCTTTACAATTTCAACAGCATTTTATACGTAAAATAGGACACTTTCAGGCTAAATTAATTGAAAAAGTGCTTATCTTTACAATTTCATTAGCATTTTATACGTAAAATAGGACACTTTCAGGCTAAATTAATTGAAAAAGTGCTTATCTTTACAATTTCATTAGCATTTTATACGTAAAATAGGACACTTTCAGGCTAAATTAATTGAAAAAGTGCTTATCTTTACAATTTCAACAGCATTTTATACGTAAAATAGGACACTTTCAGGCTAAATTCATTGAAAAAGTGCTTATCTTTACAATTTCATTAGCATTTTATACGTAAAATAGGACACTTTCAGGCTAAATTAATTGAAAAAGTGCTTATCTTTACAATTTCATTAGCATTTTATACGTAAAATAGGACACTTTCAGGCTAAATTAATTGAAAAAGTGCTTATCTTTACAATTTCAACAGCATTTTATACGTAAAATAGGACACTTTCAGGCTAAATTAATTGAAAAAGTGCTTATCTTTACAATTTCATTAGCATTTTATACGTAAAATAGGACACTTTCAGGCTAAATTAATTGAAAAAGTGCTTATCTTTACAATTTCATTAGCATTTTATACGTAAAATAGGACACTTTCAGGCTAAATTAATTGAAAAAGTGCTTATCTTTACAATTTCAACAGCATTTTATACGTAAAATAGGACACTTTCAGGCTAAATTAATTGAAAAAGTGCTTATCTTTACAATTTCAACAGCATTTTATACGTAAAATAGGACACTTTCAGGCTAAATTAATTGAAAAAGTGCTTATCTTTACAATTTCAACAGCATTTTATACGTAAAATAGGACACTTTCAGGCTAAATTAATTGAAAAAGTGCTTATCTTTACAATTTCATTAGCATTTTATACGTAAAATAGGACACTTTCAGGCTAAATTAATTGAAAAAGTGCTTATCTTTACAATTTCAACAGCATTTTATACGTAAAATAGGACACTTTCAGGCTAAATTAATTGGAAAAAGTGCTTATCTTTACAATTTCATTAGCATTTTATACGTAAAATAGGACACTTTCAGGCTAAATTAATTGAAAAAGTGCTTATCTTTACAATTTCAACAGCATTTTATACGTAAAATAGGACACTTTCAGGCTAAATTCATTGAAAAAGTGCTTATCTTTACAATTTCATTAGCATTTTATACGTAAAATAGGACACTTTCAGGCTAAATTAATTGAAAAAGTGCTTATCTTTACAATTTCATTAGCATTTTATACGTAAAATAGGACACTTTCAGGCTAAATTAATTGAAAAAGTGCTTATCTTTACAATTTCAACAGCATTTTATACGTAAAATAGGACACTTTCAGGCTAAATTAATTGAAAAAGTGCTTATCTTTACAATTTCAACAGCATTTTATACGTAAAATAGGACACTTTCAGGCTAAATTAATTGAAAAAGTGCTTATCTTTACAATTTCATTAGCATTTTATACGTAAAATAGGACACTTTCAGGCTAAATTAATTGAAAAGTGCTTATCTTTACAATTTCAACAGCATTTTATACGTAAAATAGGACACTTTCAGGCTAAATTAATTGAAAAGTGCTTATCTTTACAATTTCAACAGCATTTTATACGTAAAATAGGACACTTTCAGGCTAAATTAATTGAAAAAGTGCTTATCTTTACAATTTCATTAGCATTTTATACGTAAAATAGGACACTTTCAGGCTAAATTAATTGGAAAAGTGCTTATCTTTACAATTTCAACAGCATTTTATACGTAAAATAGGACACTTTCAGGCTAAATTAATTGGAAAAGTGCTTATCTTTACAATTTCAACAGCATTTTATACGTAAAATAGGACACTTTCACGCTAAATTCATTGAAAAAGTGCTTATCTTTACAATTTCATTAGCATTTTATACGTAAAATAGGACACTTTCAGGCTAAATTAATTGAAAAAGTGCTTATCTTTACAATTTCATTAGCATTTTATACGTAAAATAGGACACTTTCAGGCTAAATTAATTGGAAAAGTGCTTATCTTTACAATTTCAACAGCATTTTATACGTAAAATAGGACACTTTCACGCTAAATTCATTGAAAAAGTGCTTATCTTTACAATTTCATTAGCATTTTATACGTAAAATAGGACACTTTCAGGCTAAATTAATTGGAAAAGTGCTTATCTTTACAATTTCATTAGCATTTTATACGTAAAATAGGACACTTTCAGGCTAAATTAATTGGAAAAGTGCTTATCTTTACAATTTCAACAGCATTTTATACGTAAAATAGGACACTTTCACGCTAAATTCATTGAAAAAGTGCTTATCTTTACAATTTCATTAGCATTTTATACGTAAAATAGGACACTTTCAGGCTAAATTAATTGGAAAAGTGCTTATCTTTACAATTTCAACAGTATTTTATACGTAAAATAGGACACTTTCAGGCTAAATTAATTGGAAAAGTGCTTATCTTTACAATTTCAACAGCATTTTATACGTAAAATAGGACACTTTCACGCTAAATTCATTGAAAAAGTGCTTATCTTTACAATTTCATTAGCATTTTATACGTAAAATAGGACACTTTCAGGCTAAATTAATTGGAAAAGTGCTTATCTTTACAATTTCATTAGCATTTTATACGTAAAATAGGACACTTTCAGGCTAAATTAATTGGAAAAGTGCTTATCTTTACAATTTCAACAGCATTTTATACGTAAAATAGGACACTTTCACGCTAAATTCATTGAAAAAGTGCTTATCTTTACAATTTCATTAGCATTTTATACGTAAAATAGGACACTTTCAGGCTAAATTAATTGGAAAAGTGCTTATCTTTACAATTTCATTAGCATTTTATACGTAAAATAGGACACTTTCAGGCTAAATTAATTGGAAAAGTGCTTATCTTTACAATTTCAACAGCATTTTATACGTAAAATAGGACACTTTCACGCTAAATTCATTGAAAAAGTGCTTATCTTTACAATTTCATTAGCATTTTATACGTAAAATAGGACACTTTCAGGCTAAATTAATTGGAAAAGTGCTTATCTTTACAATTTCAACAGCATTTTATACGTAAAATAGGACACTTTCAGGCTAAATTAATTCAAAAAGTGCTTATCTTTTCTATTTCAACAGTATTTTATACGTAAAATAGGACACTTTCAGGCTAAATTAATTGGAAAAGTGCAGTTAACGCACGGTGTCCGGGAGAAGTGTTTTTAAAAAAAACTTAACTTTATTTCCATCGACCGGCGGAGTTAATAACCGTTCGGATTAGCGTCTGAGTATCAACTGAACTGTTTGGATGGATGCTGGTGCGCTGGTCCGTGTTGAATTATGCTGCGTGCTGAATAATGCTGCGTTGCAAATTATGTTGTGCGCGCTGCTTTGTGGTTTGTTTGTTTATCGGTCGTGCGTGGTTTGTTTGTTTATCGGTGGCGCGTTCTGCTGCGTGGCGTTTCTCGTGTTGCGCTGTCGTCTTAACTCCTTACTGCGCTGTCGTCTTAACTCCTCCCCTCTTAAATGACTTTGCCCTCAAAGTCTCGTTGCTGCGTGGAATGAAGTTGGTCTGCTAACGAACGTTTCTGGTCGTTTCGCTTGAGTCATGTTTACTTTTATCGTCGTTCTCTTGAAGTGGAAGAATAAACAGATTATAAATGCGCATAGGCATATGAATGCAAAAGTTCCTCCGAATACATTAATTTTCCATCTTAGAGAATCATTCTGCAAGTTAATACTTTTTAGTTTTTCTCTATGTTCTATGGTGAGTTTTTGTACGAGTTGGAGAGGCGGTTTATGTTCGATTTCACCCTTATCGATGTTGATTCCTGCTGTTGATTTGAATGGTTTACCAGGAATGGTGACTTCGTCGTTTGAATAAATTTCTCCATTAATGATAATGTTACAATTTTCGAATTGTATGACGTAGGAACCGTTCAGTACTTGGTTCATTTTGCTGCAGTTTGATGCGATTTCTGCTATTGCGTCGTTGATTAGTATTGTGTCGTCTTTGATTCTTTTTATGAAGCCTCGACTATAAATCTTTTCGTAGTCACATTGTGAATCTTCTCTTCTCACAATTTGTTGAATGCATGTTGTGGGTTGTTGTATGCCGATTTGCGGACATATATAAACATCTTCTTGTTGTTGGCACTTCTCTGTCATGGAATATACGTGGGTTTGATTTTGTAATATAAAGTTTTGTGTGACGATTATACGTGCATCGTGTTGTATTATCGAGTCAATGTATTCGTACTCGTAGATTTTTGAAGATAGTTTGGGGAACTTTAGCATGTATAGTATATGAGATTCATTTACTGCTACTTGGGCAGTTGATTGCCTTAGCAATTCTTCCGGTGTGTTGTATTTAATGTTATTCTTCTCAAGAAACTGTTCTATTGATGTCAGATCCTCAAGGGATAGTAGCTTACTGCTCGGAATACCGTTTTTAGCTAACAGTATAGCGTCTTCTATGACATCCAATTTTTCTTGTAGCATATTTATGTTGGAAAGTAGAATAAGTTTCCGAATTTCCACTTGGTGTGACTCATAGCGTTCGTTTTCGATATTTACGACTTGGTTAGCGACATCAGTTATTTGTTTCAACCTGTCGTTGAAGCCTTGGTTGATTATTATTTGTTTGTTGCTTTCTGCTATCAGGGAGTTCATTGTGGAGTTTATGACATGTAGGTCGTCTGCATCTGGAGTTCCAGCGATCCATTTCCAAATTTTTCCTATCGTGTCCCATCGTTTTTGTCTTTTCACAAATGGTTTGATTTTCGCAAAAGTGTCCTTTAGCATGCTAGCTTTTATGCTGATCAAATTTTCGATAGATTCAGTAGAATTTCCATTTGGACTATCTTGTAATGTTTTCTCTATTGTTTCGTTTATATCAGTTAAATCTATTGGATGTATTGTTCTTACGTATCCAATTTGAATCTTAGCTTTACCTATCGGTATTATGGCTAATGGATTGTTATTTAAATCATATATGTTTATGTCTGCGAAAATTAGTTTGATCAACAGGATCGTAAGTATTCTGTAACGATAGTTAAAACAATTTTGAAAAAGTATTAATATTTTTTCATTACTTTCTTAAGTTTACTTTATGTATTTTTCGATTGTTTGAATCGATAATATATGTTGGATGATTCTCCTTTACTTTTACTGCATTAAAACGACTTTCGCGTTTGTTATTCGTCTTTTTCTTTTCGAATGCATATTCGTTTTCTACGTAATCCTTATATTTTTCATCTTTGATTTTTTCTTCATTCTTTTTGAATATCTGTAGTATTCTTTCATTTGTTTTTTCTCTTATTCTTGATCTCTCTAGCGGATCGTTTGATATTTCTCCTACATACACATTTCGTGGTGTATCCTTTATGAATGAATGTATGCTGTGATTATACTTATAAACAGCTTGTTGTACTAATGTTATAATGCTCATCTCTGGATTGAGTTTTTTTGTGCATCTAGCGATTTCTCTAATTGTTGAATGGCAACGTTCTATTTGTCCATTCGTTTCTGAACGATTAACTGGAGTTTTAAATATTTTTGTTCCTAGGTTTAGTATTGATTGTTCGATAACGTTTGAGACAAACGTACATTCGTTGTCTATTACAATTTGAGCTGGTAAGTCCCAGTCATATAGGAGTTGTAGTAAAACTTCCTTTATATCAGCGATTGATTTCGATTTTATCGGTCGTATTTTAACGTATTTTGAAAATTTATCTATAGATGAGATAAATAAAAAGTTTGCGTTATAAGCAAATATGTCAATATGGATAATTTCTCCAGGATATGTCGGTATTGGTGTTTTTACTGGTATAAATTCTTGGGGTTTTCTCTCGTATTTTTCTGTTTTACATATCTCACAATTTTTTACAATGTTTTGAATACTTTTTCTCATTCCGGGAAAGTAGAATTTTTTTATAAATTGCAATGAGTTTTCCTTAGCATTTCTGTGAGCAAAATTATGAATATTCTTGATTTCTTCAATTTGTGTTTCTTCATCGCATAGGTCTTGTACTTGTCTTTGGGAAAATCTAGCTTTGATTGTTTTTGGATTGTAGAGAGTTTTATAAACTTCTTGGATAATTCCCATTGTTTGTTCATCTGTGTGAATTCCATTAATTACATTTGGATTGATTAATTTTTTGAATTTATCCTTGATAAAATCAGAAGTAAATGTTGGTTCAATAAAAATATGTCTTCTGAATTTTGGGAAAGGGGTAATTAATTGGTATGAAGAATTAGTTCCAATTTTAAATACTAGTTGGTTGTGGAATACATTAATTGGTGCTTCTGTTGAAGGTATATAAGAATGATCGTCTTCGTCAGCTGAGTGCTGAGTTGGCGTTAATGAGTTTAGTTGTATACGGGAAAGTGCATCTGCTACAACGTTTGATCTTCCGGGTTTGTAGAATAATTGGTAATCGTGTTCCTCCATGAAAGATTTCCATCTTTTCAGTTTTGCGTTGTTGTTCTGCGGAGATAAAGCAAATGTTAATGGTTGATGATCTGTATGAATATTAATTTTAGCTCCGTATATGAAATTTCTCAATGTTTGTAGTGCCCAAACGATGGCAAGCATTTCCTTTTCGTTGGTTGCATAATTTTCCTCTGTTTTGGAAAGAGTACGAGAAATGAAGGTTATCGGTCTATCACCGTCGTGACATTTTTGTGAAAGCACAGCTCCTAGTGCTTTTTCCGATGCGTCTGTTGTTAGTTCGAATGGCTTCTGGAAATCTGGAAAAGCTAAAACATCATTAGAAGATATTATGTCTTTAAGGGTTTGAAATGCGTTTTTTGCGGTTTGATCAAATTTAATAGGGAAATTTTTTGATTCGTGTTTGGAAATTTGGCGATGGCCATCCTCCCCTCTTAGGAGTTTTGTGATGGGTTTTGCCAGTTGTGCATAGTTTTTAATAAACCTGCGGTAGTAACCTGACATTCCTAAGAATCTTCTTAGTTCTTTAAGGTTTTGTGGTTCTGGGAATTTTTTTATGGCTTCAATCTTTTTTATATTTGGTTTAAGTCCTTCACTTGAGACTATGAATCCGAGGAATTCAACTTCTGTCTTAGAAATTCAGATTTATCCGGTTGTATTTTGAAATTAGCGGCTCTCAGAGTTTCTAGAACAATTCTTAAATTTTGCAGATGTTCTTCAACTGTTTTGCTAAAAATGATTATGTCATCGATGTATATGTGACAAATTTTTCCGATGTGTTCCCTTAAAGTGTCGTCCATGACGCGTTGGAATATTGAAGGGGCATTTTTTAAACCAAATGGCATGCGTACGAATTCATATTTTCCGTTGTTTATTGAAAATGCAGTTTTTTCGATATCATTTTCCGACATAGGTACTTGATGAAATCCTGACGCTAAGTCAAGAGTTGTGAAATATTTATTTGAACCTAGATTGGCTAAAACAGTAGATGGATCCGGAATAGGATATTTATCGCTTATTGTTTGAGTGTTCAATTTTCTGTAGTCTACGACAAGTCTATATTTTTTTTCATTGGCAGCATCCAGTTTTTTTGGAACAATCCACACTGGTGCATTGTATGGGGATTTCGAAGGTCTGATGATTCCATCATTTAGGAGTTTTTCAATTTGCTTGTTAACTTCACCTTTAAGTGCTTGGGGATAGGGATACGTTTTACTATAAACTGGTGATTCATCTTTTGTTCTTATTGTCGCTTTTACTCGCGATGTACAAGGTAGTTTCAAATCTGGTGGTTGGAAAAGATCTTGATATTCCTGTAATAGGTCATGTAGCTTTCTTTTTTCGTTTTGGTTCAGATGATTATCACGAATGTTTATTTTATTTACTTCCTGTAGTTGGTATTGTTGTAATGGAATGACATGTGTGCCATCAATGATTAATATTTCATTGGCTGTGTCAATTACTGCTTTAATTTCCTTTAGTGAATCGTGTCCAATTATGGCATCAAACGATTTTAAATTTTCTAAATGATAAAATTTTAGCATTTTATCTGAATATGGTTTGAATAATCGTGCTTGAGAATAAGCGTCGATTTTAATATCTCCTGCTACGGATGATACGAAAAATGGTTTATCAACCTTGTGTGAAATTTTTGCATATTTTGGATGTATGTAATTTTTATTAGATCCAGTATCAATTAACATTTTGAGTGGTTCTGAAGCGTTACCATAGAATAAGAAGTAAGGCAACGCTGAGTTTATTCTAAAAAATTCAGCTCTGCTTCTTCAAAAGTTTCTCTGAAGTTATTACCTTCTTGTTTTTCAATTGTTCTGAAATATCGTTCGAATGACTGTTGCACATTGTCAACCGTTGTGTTATTCACGTTGTTGTTTACGTTTTCGAATGTTTGTGCAAGATTGGCATCTGCTATATGATTAATGTTGTTTATGTTTCTGGCGTTTGTTTGGATATTATTGACTCTAGGTCGTTTTGGTGGTCTCACATTGTTTGAATTTGGACGATTTCCGTAATTTACTTGGCGAGTTCTGATAGATTGATCAACGTCCATCGGTTCTGGTGGAGGTTGACGTTGAAATTGATTAGATTGCATTTTTTGAAAGGGCTGTTGGTGCCTTGGAATGAAATTGTTAAAATTTCGATTTCCATACATTGGAGGTTTTGGGTAATGAGGCCTAGGTGGTGGCTGGGCATGTGTGTACCTTATTGGTGTTGGTGGCGGTAAGGGAATCATATTCCTTGGTGCCGTTGGTGGAGTGTATGTTCTCGGTTTTGTTAACATTTTTCTGCATTCAATATTTTGGAAAGAGATACAATAGCTGTATGCTCCTGCAAGCGATGTTGGCTCATAATTCCTTATGAACTTGTAAACGTCTCCATCGAGTCCTCTCATGAAAGCATCAATTGCTTTTTTGTTGTACATTTCAATTAAAGCTCTGGAAGCTTCGGGGTGTGTAAACCTTTCATCGGTATTTATTTGATTTGCGATGAGGGACAGTAATCTGTTCACCTCGTCGTAATATACTTCAAGTGAGCGGTTCTTCTGTTGCACGCTCATGAGTTGGAAGTCCAATGTTTCCAAGTCACGTTTTTCGCCGTAATAGGTGATCAATGTTTTTTTGATCAGGTTCCAATTTATGCCTACGTTTGAAGCGACGAGTGAGTCATTCGCTTCACCGCGTATTTTTCTACGAATGAATTTGCAGATCATGTGGTATTTATTTTGACGTTCGATGGTATCTGTACCTTTAGTTTGATAGAGTTTCACTAAACTGTCTACATCATTTAACCAGCTATTCAGTTCGCTGGGATCCCCAGTGAATGTTGGTAGATCTTTTACCAAATCGGGAATTTTTTCAAAAGTTTCAGGATTTACACTTGTTCCATCTGGCTTTGTGAAATAAAGCGGTGGATCAGAATAATCGATAAAAGTGGGGGCAATATTGCACGCTTCGAGTGCGGCAATGCGGTTGATAATTTGATCAAGTTCGGGTCTCGACATTTTCAATGTTAGAGATTGTAATGAATTAATTAGATCCTCCAGGATTTTTTCGTTAGTTTAAACACGTTTTTAACTTCACTTGATTGAGTTAGTAATATGTAATATTAATTTGCAATCGTTTTTAATACTCGTTTTTGATTTTTTTTTCACTGTTTGAAATTTTCACTTACGATTTTTTATAATTCACTGTACTTACGGTACCATACGCATCCTGTTTCGGGCGTTGGATGTACGTCTTATGTTGTCTTTATCAGCTCCTCTAGCGGGCCTTATGTTGTTTTTCGCTCCTCTAACGGGCCTTATGTTGTTTTTCGCTCCTCTAACGGGCGATGTGTTGTTTTTTGCTGGGAAACCGGCTATGATATTCTTCCTTCTCAGTGTGATGGATGGTTCCTTTTTGTCCTGCGTGAGCTGCTAACTGCACAGGTGACTCGGGATCCTTTTCACACGGCTGCACTCGGCGATCAGGAAGTCTTTTTTAGTTTAGGATTTGGTGGTAACTTTCACTCTAATGTGGTTACTTTTCACTTGCACCTTAACTTTATTTTTCACATAGCGCGGTCCCTATTCGGGCGCCAGTTAACGCACGGTGTCCGGGAGAAGTGTTTTTAAAAAAAACTTAACTTTATTTCCATCGACCGGCGGAGTTAATAACCGTTCGGATTAGCGTCTGAGTATCAACTGAACTGTTTGGATGGATGCTGGTGCGCTGGTCCGTGTTGAATTATGCTGCGTGCTGAATAATGCTGCGTTGCAAATTATGTTGTGCGCGCTGCTTTGTGGTTTGTTTGTTTATCGGTCGTGCGTCGTTCTGCTGCGTGGCGTTTCTCGTGTTGCGCTGTCGTCTTAACTCCTTACTGCGCTGTCGTCTTAACTCATTTTAAACAGCATTTCATACGTAAAATAAGACACTTTCAGGCTAAATTAAGTAAAAAAGTGCTAATCTTTGCATTTTAAACAGCATTTCATACGTAAAATAAGACACTTTCAGGCTAAATTAAGTAAAAAAGTGCTAATCTTTGCATTTTAAACAGCATTTCATACGTAAAATAAGACACTTTCAGGCTAAATTAAGTAAAAAAGTGCCAATCTTTGCATTTTAAACAGCATTTCATACGTAAAATAAGACACTTTCAGGCTAAATTAAGTAAAAAAGTGCTAATCTTTGCATTTTAAACAGCATTTCATACGTAAAATAAGACACTTTCAGGCTAAATTAAGTAAAAAAGTGCTAATCTTTGCATTTTAAACAGCATTTCATACGTAAAATAAGACACTTTCAGGCTAAATTAAGTAAAAAAGTGCCAATCTTTGCATTTTAAACAGCATTTCATACGTAAAATAAGACACTTTCAGGCTAAATTAAGTAAAAAAGTGCTAATCTTTGCATTTTAAACAGCATTTCATACGTAAAATAAGACACTTTCAGGCTAAAGTAAGTAAAAAAGTGCTAATCTTTGCATTTTAAACAGCATTTCATTCGTAAAATAAGACACTTTCAGGCTAAAGTAAGTAAAAAAGTGCCAATCTTTGCATTTTAAACAGCATTTCATACGTAAAATAAGACACTTTCAGGCTAAAGTAAGTAAAAAAGTGCCAATCTTTGCATTTTAAACAGCATTTCATACGTAAAATAAGACACTTTCAGGCTAAATTAAGTAAAAAAGTGCTAATCTTTGCATTTTAAACAGCATTTCATACGTAAAATAAGACACTTTCAGGCTAAATTAAGTAAAAAAATGCTAATCTTTGCATTTTAAACAGCATTTCATACGTAAAATAAGACACTTTCAGGCTAAATTAAGTAAAAAAGTGCTAATCTTTGCATTTTAAACAGCATTTCATTCGTAAAATAAGACACTTTCAGGCTAAAGTAAGTAAAAAAGTGCCAATCTTTGCATTTTAAACAGCATTTCATTCGTAAAATAAGACACTTTCAGGTTGAAGTAAGTAAAAAAGTGCTAATCTTTGCATTTTAAACAGCATTTCATACGTAAAATAAGACACTTTCAGGCTAAATTAAGTAAAAAAGTGCTAATCTTTGCATTTTAAACAGCATTTCATACGTAAAATAAGACACTTTCAGGCTAAAGTAAGTAAAAAAGTGCCAATCTTTGCATTTTAAACAGCATTTCATACGTAAAATAAGACACTTTCAGGCTAAATTAAGTAAAAAAGTGCTAATCTTTGCATTTTAAACAGCATTTCATACGTAAAATAAGACACTTTCAGGCTAAATTAAGTAAAAAAGTGCTAATCTTTGCATTTTAAACAGCATTTCATACGTAAAATAAGACTTTTTCAGGCTAAAGTAAGTAAAAAAGTGCCAATCTTTGCATTTTAAACAGCATTTCATACGTAAAATAAGACACTTTCAGGCTAAATTAAGTAAAAAAGTGCAAATCTTTGCATTTTAAACAGCATTTCATACGTAAAATAAGACACTTTCAGGCTAAATTAAGTAAAAAAGTGCTAATCTTTGCATTTTAAACAGCATTTCATACGTAAAATAAGACACTTTCAGGCTAAAGTAAGTAAAAAAGTGCCAATCTTTGCATTTTAAACAGCATTTCATACGTAAAATAAGACACTTTCAGGCTAAATTAAGTAAATAAGTGCTAATCTTTGCATTTTAAACAGCATTTCATACGTAAAATAAGACACTTTCAGGCTAAATTAAGTAAAAAAGTGCCAATCTTTGCATTTTAAACAGCATTTCATACGTAAAATAAGACACTTTCAGGCTAAATTAAGTAAATAAGTGCTAATCTTTGCATTTTAAACAGCATTTCATACGTAAAATAATACACTTTCAGGCTAAATTAAGTAAAAAAGTGCCAATCTTTGCATTTTAAACAGCATTTCATACGTAAAATAAGACACTTTCAGGCTAAATTAAGTAAAAAAGTGCTAATCTTTGCATTTTAAACAGCATTTCATACGTAAAATAAGACACTTTCAGGCTAAAGTAAGTGAAAAGTGCTAATCTTTGCATTTTAAACAGCATTTCATTCGTAAAATAAGACACTTTCAGGCTAAAGTAAGTAAAAAAGTGCCAATCTTTGCATTTTAAACAGCATTTCATACGTAAAATAAGACACTTTCAGGCTAAATTAAGTAAAAAAGTGCTAATCTTTGCATTTTAAACAGCATTTCATACGTAAAATAAGACACTTTCAGGCTAAAGTAAGTAAAAAAGTGCCAATCTTTGCATTTTAAACAGCATTTCATACGTAAAATAAGACACTTTCAGGCTAAATTAAGTAAAAAAGTGCTAATCTTTGCATTTTAAACAGCATTTCATACGTAAAATAAGACACTTTCAGGCTAAATTAAGTCAAAAAGTGCTAATCTTTGCATTTTAAACAGCATTTCATACGTAAAATAAGACACTTTCAGGCTAAAGTAAGTAAAAAAGTGCTAATCTTTGCATTTTAAACAGCATTTCATACGTAAAATAAAACACTTTCAGGCTAAAGTAAGTAAAAAAGTGCCAATCTTTGCATTTTAAACAGCATTTCATACGTAAAATAAGACACTTTCAGGCTAAATTAAGTAAAAAAGTGCTAATCTTTGCATTTTAAACAGCATTTCATACGTAAAATAAGACACTTTCAGGCTAAAGTAAGTAAAAAAGTGCCAATCTTTGCATTTTAAACAGCATTTCATACGTAAAATAAGACACTTTCAGGCTAAAGTAAGTAAAAAAGTGCCAATCTTTGCATTTTAAACAGCATTTCATACGTAAAATAAGACACTTTCAGGCTAAATTAAGTAAAAAAATGCTAATATTTGCATTTTAAACAGCATTTCATACGTAAAATAAGACACTTTCAGGCTAAATTAAGTAAAAAAGTGCTAATCTTTGCATTTTAAACAGCATTTCATACGTAAAATAAGACACTTTCAGGCTAAAGTAAGTAAAAAAGTGCTAATCTTTGCATTTTAAACAGCATTTCATACGTAAAATAAGACACTTTCAGGCTAAAGTAAGTAAAAAAGTGCCAATCTTTGCATTTTAAACAGCATTTCATACGTAAAATAAGACACTTTCAGGCTAAATTAAGTAAAAAAGTGCTAATCTTTGCATTTTAAACAGCATTTCATACGTAAAATAAGACACTTTCAGGCTAAAGTAAGTAAAAAAGTGCCAATCTTTGCATTTTAAACAGCATTTCATACGTAAAATAAGACACTTTCAGGCTAAATTAAGTAAAAAAGTGCTAATCTTTGCATTTTAAACAGCATTTCATACGTAAAATAAGACACTTTCAGGCTAAATTAAGTAAAAAAGTGCTAATCTTTGCATTTTAAACAGCATTTCATACGTAAAATAAGACACTTTCAGGCTAAATTAAGTAAAAAAGTGCTAATCTTTGCATTTTAAACAGCATTTCATACGTAAAATAAGACACTTTCAGGCTAAATTAAGTAAAAAAGTGCTAATCTTTGCATTTTAAACAGCATTTCATACGTAAAATAAGACACTTTCAGGCTAAAGTAAGTAAAAAAGTGCCAATCTTTGCATTTTAAACAGCATTTCATACGTAAAATAAGACACTTTCAGGCTAAATTAAGTAAAAAAGTGCCAATCTTTGCATTTTAAACAGCATTTCATACGTAAAATAAGACACTTTCAGGCTAAATTAAGTAAAAAAGTGCTAATCTTTGCATTTTAAACAGCATTTCATACGTAAAATAAGACACTTTCAGGCTAAATTAAGTAAAAAAGTGCTAATCTTTGCATTTTAAACAGCATTTCATACGTAAAATAAGACACTTTCAGGCTAAATTAAGTAAAAAAGTGCTAATCTTTGCATTTTAAACAGCATTTCATACGTAAAATAAGACACTTTCAGGCTAAATTAAGTAAAAAAGTGCTAATCTTTGCATTTTAAACAGCATTTCATACGTAAAATAAGACACTTTCAGGCTAAATTAAGTAAAAAAGTGCTAATCTTTGCATTTTAAACAGCATTTCATACGTAAAATAAGACACTTTCAGGCTAAATTAAGTAAAAAAGTGCTAATCTTTGCATTTTAAACAGCATTTCATACGTAAAATAAGACACTTTCAGGCTAAATTAAGTAAAAAAGTGCTAATCTTTGCATTTTAAACAGCATTTCATACGTAAAATAAGACACTTTCAGGCTAAATTAAGTAAAAAAGTGCTAATCTTTGCATTTTAAACAGCATTTCATACGTAAAATAAGACACTTTCAGGCTAAATTAAGTAAAAAAGTGCTAATCTTTGCATTTTAAACAGCATTTCATACGTAAAATAAGACACTTTCAGGCTAAATTAAGTAAAAAAGTGCTAATCTTTGCATTTTAAACAGCATTTCATACGTAAAATAAGACACTTTCAGGCTAAATTAAGTAAAAAAGTGCCAATCTTTGCATTTTAAACAGCATTTCATACGTAAAATAAGACACTTTCAGGCTAAATTAAGTAAAAAAGTGCCAATCTTTGCATTTTAAACAGCATTTCATACGTAAAATAAGACACTTTCAGGCTAAATTAAGTAAAAAAGTGCTAATCTTTGCATTTTAAACAGCATTTCATACGTAAAATAAGACACTTTCAGGCTAAATTAAGTAAAAAAGTGCTAATCTTTGCATTTTAAACAGCATTTCATACGTAAAATAAGACACTTTCAGGCTAAATTAAGTAAAAAAGTGCCAATCTTTGCATTTTAAACAGCATTTCATACGTAAAATAAGACACTTTCAGGCTAAATTAAGTAAAAAAGTGCTAATCTTTGCATTTTAAACAGCATTTCATACGTAAAATAAGACACTTTCAGGCTAAATTAAGTAAAAAAGTGCTAATCTTTGCATTTTAAACAGCATTTCATACGTAAAATAAGACACTTTCAGGCTAAATTAAGTAAAAAGTGCTAATCTTTACATTTTAAACAGCATTTCATACGTAAAATAAGACACTTTCAGGCTAAATTAAGTAAAAAAGTGCCAATCTTTGCATTTTAAACAGCATTTCATACGTAAAATAAGACACTTTCAGGCTAAATTAAGTAAAAAAGTGCTAATCTTTGCATTTTAAACAGCATTTCATACGTAAAATAAGACACTTTCAGGCTAAATTAAGTAAAAAAGTGCTAATCTTTGCATTTTAAACAGCATTTCATACGTAAAATAAGACACTTTCAGGCTAAATTAAGTAAAAAAGTGCTAATCTTTGCATTTTAAACAGCATTTCATACGTAAAATAAGACACTTTCAGGCTAAATTAAGTAAAAAAGTGCTAATCTTTGCATTTTAAACAGCATTTCATACGTAAAATAAGACACTTTCAGGCTAAATTAAGTAAAAAAGTGCCAATCTTTGCATTTTAAACAGCATTTCATACGTAAAATAAGACACTTTCAGGCTAAATTAAGTAAAAAAGTGCCAATCTTTGCATTTTAAACAGCATTTCATACGTAAAATAAGACACTTTCAGGCTAAATTAAGTAAAAAAGTGCTAATCTTTGCATTTTAAACAGCATTTCATACGTAAAATAAGACACTTTCAGGCTAAATTAAGTAAAAAAGTGCCAATCTTTGCATTTTAAACAGCATTTCATACGTAAAATAAGACACTTTCAGGCTAAATTAAGTAAAAAAGTGCCAATCTTTGCATTTTAAACAGCATTTCATACGTAAAATAAGACACTTTCAGGCTAAATTAAGTAAAAAAGTGCTAATCTTTGCATTTTAAACAGCATTTCATACGTAAAATAAGACACTTTCAGGCTAAATTAAGTAAAAAAGTGCTAATCTTTGCATTTTAAACAGCATTTCATACGTAAAATAAGACACTTTCAGGCTAAATTAAGTAAAAAAGTGCTAATCTTTGCATTTTAAACAGCATTTCATACGTAAAATAAGACACTTTCAGGCTAAATTAAGTAAAAAAGTGCTAATCTTTGCATTTTAAACAGCATTTCATACGTAAAATAAGACACTTTCAGGCTAAATTAAGTAAAAAAGTGCTAATCTTTGCATTTTAAACAGCATTTCATACGTAAAATAAGACACTTTCAGGCTAAATTAAGTAAAAAAGTGCTAATCTTTGCATTTTAAACAGCATTTCATACGTAAAATAAGACACTTTCAGGCTAAATTAAGTAAAAAAGTGCCAATCTTTGCATTTTAAACAGCATTTCATACGTAAAATAAGACACTTTCAGGCTAAATTAAGTAAAAAAGTGCCAATCTTTGCATTTTAAACAGCATTTCATACGTAAAATAAGACACTTTCAGGCTAAATTAAGTAAAAAAGTGCCAATCTTTGCATTTTAAACAGCATTTCATACGTAAAATAAGACACTTTCAGGCTAAATTAAGTAAAAAAGTGCTAATCTTTGCATTTTAAACAGCATTTCATACGTAAAATAAGACACTTTCAGGCTAAATTAAGTAAAAAAGTGCTAATCTTTGCATTTTAAACAGCATTTCATACGTAAAATAAGACACTTTCAGGCTAAATTAAGTAAAAAAGTGCTAATCTTTGCATTTTAAACAGCATTTCATACGTAAAATAAGACACTTTCAGGCTAAATTAAGTAAAAAAGTGCTAATCTTTGCATTTTAAACAGCATTTCATACGTAAAATAAGACACTTTCAGGCTAAATTAAGTAAAAAAGTGCTAATCTTTGCATTTTAAACAGCATTTCATACGTAAAATAAGACACTTTCAGGCTAAATTAAGTAAAAAAGTGCTAATCTTTGCATTTTAAACAGCATTTCATACGTAAAATAAGACACTTTCAGGCTAAATTAAGTAAAAAAGTGCTAATCTTTGCATTTTAAACAGCATTTCATACGTAAAATAAGACACTTTCAGGCTAAATTAAGTAAAAAAGTGCTAATCTTTGCATTTTAAACAGCATTTCATACGTAAAATAAGACACTTTCAGGCTAAATTAAGTAAAAAGTGCCAATCTTTGCATTTTAAACAGCATTTCATACGTAAAATAAGACACTTTCAGGCTAAATTAAGTAAAAAAGTGCTAATCTTTGCATTTTAAACAGCATTTCATACGTAAAATAAGACACTTTCAGGCTAAATTAAGTAAAAAAGTGCCAATCTTTGCATTTTAAACAGCATTTCATACGTAAAATAAGACACTTTCAGGCTAAATTAAGTAAAAAAGTGCCAATCTTTGCATTTTAAACAGCATTTCATACGTAAAATAAGACACTTTCAGGCTAAATTAAGTAAAAAAGTGCTAATCTTTGCATTTTAAACAGCATTTCATACGTAAAATAAGACACTTTCAGGCTAAATTAAGTAAAAAAGTGCCAATCTTTGCATTTTAAACAGCATTTCATACGTAAAATAAGACACTTTCAGGCTAAATTAAGTAAAAAAGTGCTAATCTTTGCATTTTAAACAGCATTTCATACGTAAAATAAGACACTTTCAGGCTAAATTAAGTAAAAAAGTGCTAATCTTTGCATTTTAAACAGCATTTCATACGTAAAATAAGACACTTTCAGGCTAAATTAAGTAAAAAAGTGCTAATCTTTGCATTTTAAACAGCATTTCATACGTAAAATAAGACACTTTCAGGCTAAATTAAGTAAAAAGTGCTAATCTTTGCATTTTAAACAGCATTTCATACGTAAAATAAGACACTTTCAGGCTAAATTAAGTAAAAAAGTGCTAATCTTTGCATTTTAAACAGCATTTCATACGTAAAATAAGACACTTTCAGGCTAAATTAAGTAAAAAAGTGCTAATCTTTGCATTTTAAACAGCATTTCATACGTAAAATAAGACACTTTCAGGCTAAATTAAGTAAAAAAGTGCTAATCTTTGCATTTTAAACAGCATTTCATACGTAAAATAAGACACTTTCAGGCTAATTAAGTAAAAAAGTGCCAATCTTTGCATTTTAAACAGCATTTCATACGTAAAATAAGACACTTTCAGGCTAAATTAAGTAAAAAAGTGCTAATCTTTGCATTTTAAACAGCATTTCATACGTAAAATAAGACACTTTCAGGCTAAATTAAGTAAAAAAGTGCTAATCTTTGCATTTTAAACAGCATTTCATACGTAAAATAAGACACTTTCAGGCTAAATTAAGTAAAAAAGTGCCAATCTTTGCATTTTAAACAGCATTTCATACGTAAAATAAGACACTTTCAGGCTAAATTAAGTAAAAAAGTGCTAATCTTTGCATTTTAAACAGCATTTCATACGTAAAATAAGACACTTTCAGGCTAAATTAAGTAAAAAAGTGCTAATCTTTGCATTTTAAACAGCATTTCATACGTAAAATAAGACACTTTCAGGCTAAATTAAGTAAAAAAGTGCTAATCTTTGCATTTTAAACAGCATTTCATACGTAAAATAAGACACTTTCAGGCTAAATTAAGTAAAAAAGTGCTAATCTTTGCATTTTAAACAGCATTTCATACGTAAAATAAGACACTTTCAGGCTAAATTAAGTAAAAAAGTGCCAATCTTTGCATTTTAAACAGCATTTCATACGTAAAATAAGACACTTTCAGGCTAAATTAAGTAAAAAAGTGCCAATCTTTGCATTTTAAACAGCATTTCATACGTAAAATAAGACACTTTCAGGCTAAATTAAGTAAAAAAGTGCTAATCTTTGCATTTTAAACAGCATTTCATTACGTAAAATAAGACACTTTCAGGCTAAATTAAGTAAAAAAGTGCCAATCTTTGCATTTTAAACAGCATTTCATACGTAAAATAAGACACTTTCAGGCTAAATTAAGTAAAAAAGTGCTAATCTTTGCATTTTAAACAGCATTTCATACGTAAAATAAGACACTTTCAGGCTAAATTAAGTAAAAAAGTGCCAATCTTTGCATTTTAAACAGCATTTCATACGTAAAATAAGACACTTTCAGGCTAAATTAAGTAAAAAAGTGCTAATCTTTGCATTTTAAACAGCATTTCATACGTAAAATAAGACACTTTCAGGCTAAATTAAGTAAAAAAGTGCCAATCTTTGCATTTTAAACAGCATTTCATACGTAAAATAAGACACTTTCAGGCTAAATTAAGTAAAAAAGTGCCAATCTTTGCATTTTAAACAGCATTTCATACGTAAAATAAGACACTTTCAGGCTAAATTAAGTAAAAAAGTGCTAATCTTTGCATTTTAAACAGCATTTCATACGTAAAATAAGACACTTTCAGGCTAAATTAAGTAAAAAAGTGCTAATCTTTGCATTTTAAACAGCATTTCATACGTAAAATAAGACACTTTCAGGCTAAATTAAGTAAAAAAGTGCCAATCTTTGCATTTTAAACAGCATTTCATACGTAAAATAAGACACTTTCAGGCTAAATTAAGTAAAAAAGTGCTAATCTTTGCATTTTAAACAGCATTTCATACGTAAAATAAGACACTTTCAGGCTAAATTAAGTAAAAAAGTGCCAATCTTTGCATTTTAAACAGCATTTCATACGTAAAATAAGACACTTTCAGGCTAAATTAAGTAAAAAAGTGCTAATCTTTGCATTTTAAACAGCATTTCATACGTAAAATAAGACACTTTCAGGCTAAATTAAGTAAAAAAGTGCTAATCTTTGCATTTTAAACAGCATTTCATACGTAAAATAAGACACTTTCAGGCTAAATTAAGTAAAAAAGTGCCAATCTTTGCATTTTAAACAGCATTTCATACGTAAAATAAGACACTTTCAGGCTAAATTAAGTAAAAAAGTGCCAATCTTTGCATTTTAAACAGCATTTCATACGTAAAATAAGACACTTTCAGGCTAAATTAAGTAAAAAAGTGCCAATCTTTGCATTTTAAACAGCATTTCATACGTAAAATAAGACACTTTCAGGCTAAATTAAGTAAAAAAGTGCTAATCTTTGCATTTTAAACAGCATTTCATACGTAAAATAAGACACTTTCAGGCTAAATTAAGTAAAAAAGTGCTAATCTTTGCATTTTAAACAGCATTTCATACGTAAAATAAGACACTTTCA
This sequence comes from Anopheles stephensi, assembly GCF_013141755.1. NCBI lineage: Eukaryota > Metazoa > Arthropoda > Insecta > Diptera > Culicidae > Anopheles > Anopheles stephensi. Next base: position 130,695 of record NW_023405016.1, on the reverse strand, counting down.
GGCTAAATTAAGTAAAAAAGTGCTAATCTTTGCATTTTAAACAGCATTTCATACGTAAAATAAGACACTTTCAGGCTAAATTAAGTAAAAAAGTGCCAATCTTTGCATTTTAAACAGCATTTCATACGTAAAATAAGACACTTTCAGGCTAAAGTAAGTAAAAAAGTGCCAATCTTTGCATTTTAAACAGCATTTCATACGTAAAATAAGACACTTTCAGGCTAAATTAAGTAAAAAGTGCTAATCTTTGCATTTTAAACAGCATTTCATACGTAAAATAAGACACTTTCAGGCTAAATTAAGTAAAAAAGTGCCAATCTTTGCATTTTAAACAGCATTTCATACGTAAAATAAGACACTTTCAGGCTAAATTAAGTAAAAAAGTGCTAATCTTTGCATTTTAAACAGCATTTCATACGTAAAATAAGACACTTTCAGGCTAAATTAAGTAAAAAAGTGCCAATCTTTGCATTTTAAACAGCATTTCATACGTAAAATAAGACACTTTCAGGCTAAATTAAGTAAAAAAGTGCTAATCTTTGCATTTTAAACAGCATTTCATACGTAAAATAAGACACTTTCAGGCTAAATTAAGTAAAAAAGTGCTAATCTTTGCATTTTAAACAGCATTTCATACGTAAAATAAGACACTTTCAGGCTAAATTAAGTAAAAAAGTGCTAATCTTTGCATTTTAAACAGCATTTCATACGTAAAATAAGACACTTTCAGGCTAAATTAAGTAAAAAAGTGCCAATCTTTGCATTTTAAACAGCATTTCATACGTAAAATAAGACACTTTCAGGCTAAATTAAGTAAAAAAGTGCCAATCTTTGCATTTTAAACAGCATTTCATACGTAAAATAAGACACTTTCAGGCTAAATTAAGTAAAAAAGTGCCAATCTTTGCATTTTAAACAGCATTTCATACGTAAAATAAGACACTTTCAGGCTAAATTAAGTAAAAAAGTGCCAATCTTTGCATTTTAAACAGCATTTCATACGTAAAATAAGACACTTTCAGGCTAAATTAAGTAAAAAAGTGCCAATCTTTGCATTTTAAACAGCATTTCATACGTAAAATAAGACACTTTCAGGCTAAATTAAGTAAAAAAGTGCTAATCTTTGCATTTTAAACAGCATTTCATACGTAAAATAAGACACTTTCAGGCTAAATTAAGTAAAAAAGTGCTAATCTTTGCATTTTAAACAGCATTTCATACGTAAAATAAGACACTTTCAGGCTAAATTAAGTAAAAAAGTGCCAATCTTTGCATTTTAAACAGCATTTCATACGTAAAATAAGACACTTTCAGGCTAAATTAAGTAAAAAAGTGCTAATCTTTGCATTTTAAACAGCATTTCATACGTAAAATAAGACACTTTCAGGCTAAATTAAGTAAAAAAGTGCCAATCTTTGCATTTTAAACAGCATTTCATACGTAAAATAAGACACTTTCAGGCTAAATTAAGTAAAAAAGTGCTAATCTTTGCATTTTAAACAGCATTTCATACGTAAAATAAGACACTTTCAGGCTAAATTAAGTAAAAAAGTGCCAATCTTTGCATTTTAAACAGCATTTCATACGTAAAATAAGACACTTTCAGGCTAAATTAAGTAAAAAAGTGCTAATCTTTGCATTTTAAACAGCATTTCATACGTAAAATAAGACACTTTCAGGCTAAATTAAGTAAAAAAGTGCTAATCTTTGCATTTTAAACAGCATTTCATACGTAAAATAAGACACTTTCAGGCTAAATTAAGTAAAAAAGTGCTAATCTTTGCATTTTAAACAGCATTTCATACGTAAAATAAGACACTTTCAGGCTAAATTAAGTAAAAAAGTGCCAATCTTTGCATTTTAAACAGCATTTCATACGTAAAATAAGACACTTTCAGGCTAAATTAAGTAAAAAAGTGCCAATCTTTGCATTTTAAACAGCATTTCATACGTAAAATAAGACACTTTCAGGCTAAATTAAGTAAAAAAGTGCTAATCTTTGCATTTTAAACAGCATTTCATACGTAAAATAAGACACTTTCAGGCTAAATTAAGTAAAAAAGTGCCAATCTTTGCATTTTAAACAGCATTTCATACGTAAAATAAGACACTTTCAGGCTAAATTAAGTAAAAAAGTGCTAATCTTTGCATTTTAAACAGCATTTCATACGTAAAATAAGACACTTTCAGGCTAAATTAAGTAAAAAAGTGCCTAATCTTTGCATTTTAAACAGCATTTCATACGTAAAATAAGACACTTTCAGGCTAAATTAAGTAAAAAAGTGCTAATCTTTGCATTTTAAACAGCATTTCATACGTAAAATAAGACACTTTCAGGCTAAATTAAGTAAAAAAGTGCTAATCTTTGCATTTTAAACAGCATTTCATACGTAAAATAAGACACTTTCAGGCTAAATTAAGTAAAAAAGTGCCAATCTTTGCATTTTAAACAGCATTTCATACGTAAAATAAGACACTTTCAGGCTAAATTAAGTAAAAAAGTGCTAATCTTTGCATTTTAAACAGCATTTCATACGTAAAATAAGACACTTTCAGGCTAAATTAAGTAAAAAAGTGCTAATCTTTGCATTTTAAACAGCATTTCATACGTAAAATAAGACACTTTCAGGCTAAATTAAGTAAAAAAGTGCTAATCTTTGCATTTTAAACAGCATTTCATACGTAAAATAAGACACTTTCAGGCTAAATTAAGTAAAAAAGTGCTAATCTTTGCATTTTAAACAGCATTTCATACGTAAAATAAGACACTTTCAGGCTAAATTAAGTAAAAAAGTGCTAATCTTTGCATTTTAAACAGCATTTCATACGTAAAATAAGACACTTTCAGGCTAAATTAAGTAAAAAAGTGCTAATCTTTGCATTTTAAACAGCATTTCATACGTAAAATAAGACACTTTCAGGCTAAATTAAGTAAAAAAGTGCTAATCTTTGCATTTTAAACAGCATTTCATACGTAAAATAAGACACTTTCAGGCTAAATTAAGTAAAAAAGTGCTAATCTTTGCATTTTAAACAGCATTTCATACGTAAAATAAGACACTTTCAGGCTAAATTAAGTAAAAAAGTGCTAATCTTTGCATTTTAAACAGCATTTCATACGTAAAATAAGACACTTTCAGGCTAAATTAAGTAAAAAAGTGCTAATCTTTGCATTTTAAACAGCATTTCATACGTAAAATAAGACACTTTCAGGCTAAATTAAGTAAAAAAGTGCTAATCTTTGCATTTTAAACAGCATTTCATACGTAAAATAAGACACTTTCAGGCTAAATTAAGTAAAAAAGTGCTAATCTTTGCATTTTAAACAGCATTTCATACGTAAAATAAGACACTTTCAGGCTAAATTAAGTAAAAAAGTGCTAATCTTTGCATTTTAAACAGCATTTCATACGTAAAATAAGACACTTTCAGGCTAAATTAAGTAAAAAAGTGCCAATCTTTGCATTTTAAACAGCATTTCATACGTAAAATAAGACACTTTCAGGCTAAATTAAGTAAAAAAGTGCTAATCTTTGCATTTTAAACAGCATTTCATACGTAAAATAAGACACTTTCAGGCTAAATTAAGTAAAAAAGTGCTAATCTTTGCATTTTAAACAGCATTTCATACGTAAAATAAGACACTTTCAGGCTAAATTAAGTAAAAAAGTGCTAATCTTTGCATTTAAACAGCATTTCATACGTAAAATAAGACACTTTCAGGCTAAATTAAGTAAAAAAGTGCTAATCTTTGCATTTTAAACAGCATTTCATACGTAAAATAAGACACTTTCAGGCTAAATTAAGTAAAAAAGTGCCAATCTTTGCATTTTAAACAGCATTTCATACGTAAAATAAGACACTTTCAGGCTAAATTAAGTAAAAAAGTGCTAATCTTTGCATTTTAAACAGCATTTCATACGTAAAATAAGACACTTTCAGGCTAAATTAAGTAAAAAAGTGCCAATCTTTGCATTTTAAACAGCATTTCATACGTAAAATAAGACACTTTCAGGCTAAATTAAGTAAAAAAGTGCTAATCTTTGCATTTTAAACAGCATTTCATACGTAAAATAAGACACTTTCAGGCTAAATTAAGTAAAAAAGTGCCAATCTTTGCATTTTAAACAGCATTTCATACGTAAAATAAGACACTTTCAGGCTAAATTAAGTAAAAAAGTGCCAATCTTTGCATTTTAAACAGCATTTCATACGTAAAATAAGACACTTTCAGGCTAAATTAAGTAAAAAAGTGCCAATCTTTGCATTTTAAACAGCATTTCATACGTAAAATAAGACACTTTCAGGCTAAATTAAGTAAAAAAGTGCCAATCTTTGCATTTTAAACAGCATTTCATACGTAAAATAAGACACTTTCAGGCTAAATTAAGTAAAAAAGTGCCAATCTTTGCATTTTAAACAGCATTTCATACGTAAAATAAGACACTTTCAGGCTAAATTAAGTAAAAAAGTGCTAATCTTTGCATTTTAAACAGCATTTCATACGTAAAATAAGACACTTTCAGGCTAAATTAAGTAAAAAAGTGCTAATCTTTGCATTTTAAACAGCATTTCATACGTAAAATAAGACACTTTCAGGCTAAATTAAGTAAAAAAGTGCTAATCTTTGCATTTTAAACAGCATTTCATACGTAAAATAAGACACTTTCAGGCTAAATTAAGTAAAAAAGTGCTAATCTTTGCATTTTAAACAGCATTTCATACGTAAAATAAGACACTTTCAGGCTAAATTAAGTAAAAAAGTGCCAATCTTTGCATTTTAAACAGCATTTCATACGTAAAATAAGACACTTTCAGGCTAAATTAAGTAAAAAAGTGCTAATCTTTGCATTTTAAACAGCATTTCATACGTAAAATAAGACACTTTCAGGCTAAATTAAGTAAAAAAGTGCCAATCTTTGCATTTTAAACAGCATTTCATACGTAAAATAAGACACTTTCAGGCTAAATTAAGTAAAAAAGTGCTAATCTTTGCATTTTAAACAGCATTTCATACGTAAAATAAGACACTTTCAGGCTAAATTAAGTAAAAAAGTGCTAATCTTTGCATTTTAAACAGCATTTCATACGTAAAATAAGACACTTTCAGGCTAAATTAAGTAAAAAAGTGCTAATCTTTGCATTTTAAACAGCATTTCATACGTAAAATAAGACACTTTCAGGCTAAATTAAGTAAAAAAGTGCCAATCTTTGCATTTTAAACAGCATTTCATACGTAAAATAAGACACTTTCAGGCTAAATTAAGTAAAAAAGTGCCAATCTTTGCATTTTAAACAGCATTTCATACGTAAAATAAGACACTTTCAGGCTAAATTAAGTAAAAAAGTGCTAATCTTTGCATTTTAAACAGCATTTCATACGTAAAATAAGACACTTTCAGGCTAAATTAAGTAAAAAAGTGCTAATCTTTGCATTTTAAACAGCATTTCATACGTAAAATAAGACACTTTCAGGCTAAATTAAGTAAAAAAGTGCTAATCTTTGCATTTTAAACAGCATTTCATACGTAAAATAAGACACTTTCAGGCTAAATTAAGTAAAAAAGTGCTAATCTTTGCATTTTAAACAGCATTTCATACGTAAAATAAGACACTTTCAGGCTAAATTAAGTAAAAAAGTGCTAATCTTTGCATTTTAAACAGCATTTCATACGTAAAATAAGACACTTTCAGGCTAAATTAAGTAAAAAAGTGCTAATCTTTGCATTTTAAACAGCATTTCATACGTAAAATAAGACACTTTCAGGCTAAATTAAGTAAAAAAGTGCCAATCTTTGCATTTTAAACAGCATTTCATACGTAAAATAAGACACTTTCAGGCTAAATTAAGTAAAAAGTGCTAATCTTTGCATTTTAAACAGCATTTCATACGTAAAATAAGACACTTTCAGGCTAAATTAAGTAAAAAAGTGCTAATCTTTGCATTTTAAACAGCATTTCATACGTAAAATAAGACACTTTCAGGCTAAATTAAGTAAAAAAGTGCTAATCTTTGCATTTTAAACAGCATTTCATACGTAAAATAAGACACTTTCAGGCTAAATTAAGTAAAAAAGTGCCTAATCTTTGCATTTTAAACAGCATTTCATACGTAAAATAAGACACTTTCAGGCTAAATTAAGTAAAAAAGTGCCAATCTTTGCATTTTAAACAGCATTTCATACGTAAAATAAGACACTTTCAGGCTAAATTAAGTAAAAAAGTGCTAATCTTTGCATTTTAAACAGCATTTCATACGTAAAATAAGACACTTTCAGGCTAAATTAAGTAAAAAAGTGCCAATCTTTGCATTTTAAACAGCATTTCATACGTAAAATAAGACACTTTCAGGCTAAATTAAGTAAAAAAGTGCTAATCTTTGCATTTTAAACAGCATTTCATACGTAAAATAAGACACTTTCAGGCTAAATTAAGTAAAAAAGTGCTAATCTTTGCATTTTAAACAGCATTTCATACGTAAAATAAGACACTTTCAGGCTAAATTAAGTAAAAAAGTGCTAATCTTTGCATTTTAAACAGCATTTCATACGTAAAATAAGACACTTTCAGGCTAAATTAAGTAAAAAAGTGCTAATCTTTGCATTTTAAACAGCATTTCATACGTAAAATAAGACACTTTCAGGCTAAATTAAGTAAAAAAGTGCTAATCTTTGCATTTTAAACAGCATTTCATACGTAAAATAAGACACTTTCAGGCTAAATTAAGTAAAAAAGTGCTAATCTTTGCATTTTAAACAGCATTTCATACGTAAAATAAGACACTTTCAGGCTAAATTAAGTAAAAAAGTGCTAATCTTTGCATTTTAAACAGCATTTCATACGTAAAATAAGACACTTTCAGGCTAAATTAAGTAAAAAAGTGCCAATCTTTGCATTTTAAACAGCATTTCATACGTAAAATAAGACACTTTCAGGCTAAATTAAGTAAAAAAGTGCTAATCTTTGCATTTTAAACAGCATTTCATACGTAAAATAAGACACTTTCAGGCTAAATTAAGTAAAAAAGTGCCAATCTTTGCATTTTAAACAGCATTTCATACGTAAAATAAGACACTTTCAGGCTAAATTAAGTAAAAAAGTGCTAATCTTTGCATTTTAAACAGCATTTCATACGTAAAATAAGACACTTTCAGGCTAAATTAAGTAAAAAAGTGCCAATCTTTGCATTTTAAACAGCATTTCATACGTAAAATAAGACACTTTCAGGCTAAATTAAGTAAAAAAGTGCTAATCTTTGCATTTTAAACAGCATTTCATACGTAAAATAAGACACTTTCAGGCTAAATTAAGTAAAAAAGTGCTAATCTTTGCATTTTAAACAGCATTTCATACGTAAAATAAGACACTTTCAGGCTAAATTAAGTAAAAAAGTGCTAATCTTTGCATTTTAAACAGCATTTCATACGTAAAATAAGACACTTTCAGGCTAAATTAAGTAAAAAAGTGCCAATCTTTGCATTTTAAACAGCATTTCATACGTAAAATAAGACACTTTCAGGCTAAATTAAGTAAAAAAGTGCTAATCTTTGCATTTTAAACAGCATTTCATACGTAAAATAAGACACTTTCAGGCTAAATTAAGTAAAAAAGTGCCAATCTTTGCATTTTAAACAGCATTTCATACGTAAAATAAGACACTTTCAGGCTAAATTAAGTAAAAAAGTGCTAATCTTTGCATTTTAAACAGCATTTCATACGTAAAATAAGACACTTTCAGGCTAAATTAAGTAAAAAAGTGCCAATCTTTGCATTTTAAACAGCATTTCATACGTAAAATAAGACACTTTCAGGCTAAATTAAGTAAAAAAGTGCCAATCTTTGCATTTTAAACAGCATTTCATACGTAAAATAAGACACTTTCAGGCTAAATTAAGTAAAAAAGTGCCAATCTTTGCATTTAAACAGCATTTCATACGTAAAATAAGACACTTTCAGGCTAAATTAAGTAAAAAAGTGCTAATCTTTGCATTTTAAACAGCATTTCATACGTAAAATAAGACACTTTCAGGCTAAATTAAGTAAAAAAGTGCCAATCTTTGCATTTTAAACAGCATTTCATACGTAAAATAAGACACTTTCAGGCTAAATTAAGTAAAAAAGTGCCAATCTTTGCATTTTAAACAGCATTTCATACGTAAAATAAGACACTTTCAGGCTAAATTAAGTAAAAAAGTGCTAATCTTTGCATTTTAAACAGCATTTCATACGTAAAATAAGACACTTTCAGGCTAAATTAAGTAAAAAAGTGCTAATCTTTGCATTTTAAACAGCATTTCATACGTAAAATAAGACACTTTCAGGCTAAATTAAGTAAAAAAGTGCTAATCTTTGCATTTTAAACAGCATTTCATACGTAAAATAAGACACTTTCAGGCTAAATTAAGTAAAAAAGTGCTAATCTTTGCATTTTAAACAGCATTTCATACGTAAAATAAGACACTTTCAGGCTAAATTAAGTAAAAAGTGCTAATCTTTACAATTTAAACAGCATTTCATACGTAAAATAAGACACTTTCAGGCTAAATTAAGTAAAAAAGTGCTAATCTTTGCATTTTAAACAGCATTTCATACGTAAAATAAGACACTTTCAGGCTAAATTAAGTAAAAAAGTGCCAATCTTTGCATTTTAAACAGCATTTCATACGTAAAATAAGACACTTTCAGGCTAAATTAAGTAAAAAAGTGCTAATCTTTGCATTTTAAACAGCATTTCATACGTAAAATAAGACACTTTCAGGCTAAATTAAGTAAAAAAGTGCCAATCTTTGCATTTTAAACAGCATTTCATACGTAAAATAAGACACTTTCAGGCTAAATTAAGTAAAAAAGTGCTAATCTTTGCATTTTAAACAGCATTTCATACGTAAAATAAGACACTTTCAGGCTAAATTAAGTAAAAAAGTGCCAATCTTTGCATTTTAAACAGCATTTCATACGTAAAATAAGACACTTTCAGGCTAAATTAAGTAAAAAAGTGCTAATCTTTGCATTTTAAACAGCATTTCATACGTAAAATAAGACACTTTCAGGCTAAATTAAGTAAAAAAGTGCCAATCTTTGCATTTTAAACAGCATTTCATACGTAAAATAAGACACTTTCAGGCTAAATTAAGTAAAAAAGTGCCAATCTTTGCATTTTAAACAGCATTTCATACGTAAAATAAGACACTTTCAGGCTAAATTAAGTAAAAAAGTGCCAATCTTTGCATTTTAAACAGCATTTCATACGTAAAATAAGACACTTTCAGGCTAAATTAAGTAAAAAAGTGCTAATCTTTGCATTTTAAACAGCATTTCATACGTAAAATAAGACACTTTCAGGCTAAATTAAGTAAAAAAGTGCCAATCTTTGCATTTTAAACAGCATTTCATACGTAAAATAAGACACTTTCAGGCTAAATTAAGTAAAAAAGTGCTAATCTTTGCATTTTAAACAGCATTTCATACGTAAAATAAGACACTTTCAGGCTAAATTAAGTAAAAAAGTGCCAATCTTTGCATTTTAAACAGCATTTCATACGTAAAATAAGACACTTTCAGGCTAAATTAAGTAAAAAAGTGCTAATCTTTGCATTTTAAACAGCATTTCATACGTAAAATAAGACACTTTCAGGCTAAATTAAGTAAAAAAGTGCTAATCTTTGCATTTTAAACAGCATTTCATACGTAAAATAAGACACTTTCAGGCTAAATTAAGTAAAAAAGTGCTAATCTTTGCATTTTAAACAGCATTTCATACGTAAAATAAGACACTTTCAGGCTAAATTAAGTAAAAAAGTGCCAATCTTTGCATTTTAAACAGCATTTCATACGTAAAATAAGACACTTTCAGGCTAAATTAAGTAAAAAAGTGCTAATCTTTGCATTTTAAACAGCATTTCATACGTAAAATAAGACACTTTCAGGCTAAATTAAGTAAAAAAGTGCTAATCTTTGCATTTTAAACAGCATTTCATACGTAAAATAAGACACTTTCAGGCTAAATTAAGTAAAAAAGTGCTAATCTTTGCATTTTAAACAGCATTTCATACGTAAAATAAGACACTTTCAGGCTAAATTAAGTAAAAAAGTGCCAATCTTTGCATTTTAAACAGCATTTCATACGTAAAATAAGACACTTTCAGGCTAAATTAAGTAAAAAAGTGCTAATCTTTGCATTTTAAACAGCATTTCATACGTAAAATAAGACACTTTCAGGCTAAATTAAGTAAAAAAGTGCTAATCTTTGCATTTTAAACAGCATTTCATACGTAAAATAAGACACTTTCAGGCTAAATTAAGTAAAAAAGTGCCAATCTTTGCATTTTAAACAGCATTTCATACGTAAAATAAGACACTTTCAGGCTAAATTAAGTAAAAAAGTGCCAATCTTTGCATTTTAAACAGCATTTCATACGTAAAATAAGACACTTTCAGGCTAAATTAAGTAAAAAAGTGCTAATCTTTGCATTTTAAACAGCATTTCATACGTAAAATAAGACACTTTCAGGCTAAATTAAGTAAAAAAGTGCTAATCTTTGCATTTTAAACAGCATTTCATACGTAAAATAAGACACTTTCAGGCTAAATTAAGTAAAAAAGTGCCAATCTTTGCATTTTAAACAGCATTTCATACGTAAAATAAGACACTTTCAGGCTAAATTAAGTAAAAAAGTGCTAATCTTTGCATTTTAAACAGCATTTCATACGTAAAATAAGACACTTTCAGGCTAAATTAAGTAAAAAAGTGCCAATCTTTGCATTTTAAACAGCATTTCATACGTAAAATAAGACACTTTCAGGCTAAATTAAGTAAAAAAGTGCTAATCTTTGCATTTTAAACAGCATTTCATACGTAAAATAAGACACTTTCAGGCTAAATTAAGTAAAAAAGTGCTAATCTTTGCATTTTAAACAGCATTTCATACGTAAAATAAGACACTTTCAGGCTAAATTAAGTAAAAAAGTGCTAATCTTTGCATTTTAAACAGCATTTCATACGTAAAATAAGACACTTTCAGGCTAAATTAAGTAAAAAAGTGCCTAATCTTTGCATTTTAAACAGCATTTCATACGTAAAATAAGACACTTTCAGGCTAAATTAAGTAAAAAAGTGCTAATCTTTGCATTTTAAACAGCATTTCATACGTAAAATAAGACACTTTCAGGCTAAATTAAGTAAAAAAGTGCTAATCTTTGCATTTTAAACAGCATTTCATACGTAAAATAAGACACTTTCAGGCTAAATTAAGTAAAAAAGTGCCAATCTTTGCATTTTAAACAGCATTTCATACGTAAAATAAGACACTTTCAGGCTAAATTAAGTAAAAAAGTGCTAATCTTTGCATTTTAAACAGCATTTCATACGTAAAATAAGACACTTTCAGGCTAAATTAAGTAAAAAAGTGCTAATCTTTGCATTTTAAACAGCATTTCATACGTAAAATAAGACACTTTCAGGCTAAATTAAGTAAAAAAGTGCTAATCTTTGCATTTTAAACAGCATTTCATACGTAAAATAAGACACTTTCAGGCTAAATTAAGTAAAAAAGTGCTAATCTTTGCATTTTAAACAGCATTTCATACGTAAAATAAGACACTTTCAGGCTAAATTAAGTAAAAAAGTGCTAATCTTTGCATTTTAAACAGCATTTCATACGTAAAATAAGACACTTTCAGGCTAAATTAAGTAAAAAAGTGCTAATCTTTGCATTTTAAACAGCATTTCATACGTAAAATAAGACACTTTCAGGCTAAATTAAGTAAAAAAGTGCTAATCTTTGCATTTTAAACAGCATTTCATACGTAAAATAAGACACTTTCAGGCTAAATTAAGTAAAAAAGTGCTAATCTTTGCATTTTAAACAGCATTTCATACGTAAAATAAGACACTTTCAGGCTAAATTAAGTAAAAAAGTGCTAATCTTTGCATTTTAAACAGCATTTCATACGTAAAATAAGACACTTTCAGGCTAAATTAAGTAAAAAAGTGCCAATCTTTGCATTTTAAACAGCATTTCATACGTAAAATAAGACACTTTCAGGCTAAATTAAGTAAAAAAGTGCTAATCTTTGCATTTTAAACAGCATTTCATACGTAAAATAAGACACTTTCAGGCTAAATTAAGTAAAAAAGTGCTAATCTTTGCATTTTAAACAGCATTTCATACGTAAAATAAGACACTTTCAGGCTAAATTAAGTAAAAAAGTGCCAATCTTTGCATTTTAAACAGCATTTCATACGTAAAATAAGACACTTTCAGGCTAAATTAAGTAAAAAAGTGCTAATCTTTGCATTTTAAACAGCATTTCATACGTAAAATAAGACACTTTCAGGCTAAATTAAGTAAAAAAGTGCCAATCTTTGCATTTTAAACAGCATTTCATACGTAAAATAAGACACTTTCAGGCTAAATTAAGTAAAAAAGTGCCAATCTTTGCATTTTAAACAGCATTTCATACGTAAAATAAGACACTTTCAGGCTAAATTAAGTAAAAAAGTGCTAATCTTTGCATTTTAAACAGCATTTCATACGTAAAATAAGACACTTTCAGGCTAAATTAAGTAAAAAAGTGCTAATCTTTGCATTTTAAACAGCATTTCATACGTAAAATAAGACACTTTCAGGCTAAATTAAGTAAAAAAGTGCTAATCTTTGCATTTTAAACAGCATTTCATACGTAAAATAAGACACTTTCAGGCTAAATTAAGTAAAAAAGTGCTAATCTTTGCATTTTAAACAGCATTTCATACGTAAAATAAGACACTTTCAGGCTAAATTAAGTAAAAAAGTGCTAATCTTTGCATTTTAAACAGCATTTCATACGTAAAATAAGACACTTTCAGGCTAAATTAAGTAAAAAAGTGCCAATCTTTGCATTTTAAACAGCATTTCATACGTAAAATAAGACACTTTCAGGCTAAATTAAGTAAAAAAGTGCTAATCTTTGCATTTTAAACAGCATTTCATACGTAAAATAAGACACTTTCAGGCTAAATTAAGTAAAAAAGTGCCAATCTTTGCATTTTAAACAGCATTTCATACGTAAAATAAGACACTTTCAGGCTAAATTAAGTAAAAAAGTGCTAATCTTTGCATTTTAAACAGCATTTCATACGTAAAATAAGACACTTTCAGGCTAAATTAAGTAAAAAAGTGCTAATCTTTGCATTTTAAACAGCATTTCATACGTAAAATAAGACACTTTCAGGCTAAATTAAGTAAAAAAGTGCTAATCTTTGCATTTTAAACAGCATTTCATACGTAAAATAAGACACTTTCAGGCTAAATTAAGTAAAAAAGTGCCAATCTTTGCATTTTAAACAGCATTTCATACGTAAAATAAGACACTTTCAGGCTAAATTAAGTAAAAAAGTGCCAATCTTTGCATTTTAAACAGCATTTCATACGTAAAATAAGACACTTTCAGGCTAAATTAAGTAAAAAAGTGCCAATCTTTGCATTTTAAACAGCATTTCATACGTAAAATAAGACACTTTCAGGCTAAATTAAGTAAAAAAGTGCTAATCTTTGCATTTTAAACAGCATTTCATACGTAAAATAAGACACTTTCAGGCTAAATTAAGTAAAAAAGTGCTAATCTTTGCATTTTAAACAGCATTTCATACGTAAAATAAGACACTTTCAGGCTAAATTAAGTAAAAAAGTGCCAATCTTTGCATTTTAAACAGCATTTCATACGTAAAATAAGACACTTTCAGGCTAAATTAAGTAAAAAAGTGCTAATCTTTGCATTTTAAACAGCATTTCATACGTAAAATAAGACACTTTCAGGCTAAATTAAGTAAAAAAGTGCTAATCTTTGCATTTTAAACAGCATTTCATACGTAAAATAAGACACTTTCAGGCTAAATTAAGTAAAAAAGTGCTAATCTTTGCATTTTAAACAGCATTTCATACGTAAAATAAGACACTTTCAGGCTAAATTAAGTAAAAAAGTGCTAATCTTTGCATTTTAAACAGCATTTCATACGTAAAATAAGACACTTTCAGGCTAAATTAAGTAAAAAAGTGCTAATCTTTGCATTTTAAACAGCATTTCATACGTAAAATAAGACACTTTCAGGCTAAATTAAGTAAAAAAGTGCTAATCTTTGCATTTTAAACAGCATTTCATACGTAAAATAAGACACTTTCAGGCTAAATTAAGTAAAAAAGTGCCAATCTTTGCATTTTAAACAGCATTTCATACGTAAAATAAGACACTTTCAGGCTAAATTAAGTAAAAAAGTGCTAATCTTTGCATTTTAAACAGCATTTCATACGTAAAATAAGACACTTTCAGGCTAAATTAAGTAAAAAAGTGCCAATCTTTGCATTTTAAACAGCATTTCATACGTAAAATAAGACACTTTCAGGCTAAATTAAGTAAAAAAGTGCCAATCTTTGCATTTTAAACAGCATTTCATACGTAAAATAAGACACTTTCAGGCTAAATTAAGTAAAAAAGTGCTAATCTTTGCATTTTAAACAGCATTTCATACGTAAAATAAGACACTTTCAGGCTAAATTAAGTAAAAAAGTGCTAATCTTTGCATTTTAAACAGCATTTCATACGTAAAATAAGACACTTTCAGGCTAAATTAAGTAAAAAAGTGCTAATCTTTGCATTTTAAACAGCATTTCATACGTAAAATAAGACACTTTCAGGCTAAATTAAGTAAAAAAGTGCCAATCTTTGCATTTTAAACAGCATTTCATACGTAAAATAAGACACTTTCAGGCTAAATTAAGTAAAAAAGTGCCAATCTTTGCATTTTAAACAGCATTTCATACGTAAAATAAGACACTTTCAGGCTAAATTAAGTAAAAAAGTGCCAATCTTTGCATTTTAAACAGCATTTCATACGTAAAATAAGACACTTTCAGGCTAAATTAAGTAAAAAAGTGCTAATCTTTGCATTTTAAACAGCATTTCATACGTAAAATAAGACACTTTCAGGCTAAATTAAGTAAAAAAGTGCTAATCTTTGCATTTTAAACAGCATTTCATACGTAAAATAAGACACTTTCAGGCTAAATTAAGTAAAAAAGTGCCAATCTTTGCATTTTAAACAGCATTTCATACGTAAAATAAGACACTTTCAGGCTAAATTAAGTAAAAAAGTGCTAATCTTTGCATTTTAAACAGCATTTCATACGTAAAATAAGACACTTTCAGGCTAAATTAAGTAAAAAGTGCTAATATTTACAATTTTAACAGCATTTCATACGTAAAATAAGACACTTTCAGGCTAAATTAAGTAAAAAAGTGCCAATCTTTGCATTTTAAACAGCATTTCATACGTAAAATAAGACACTTTCAGGCTAAATTAAGTAAAAAAGTGCCAATCTTTGCATTTTAAACAGCATTTCATACGTAAAATAAGACACTTTCAGGCTAAATTAAGTAAAAAAGTGCCAATCTTTGCATTTTAAACAGCATTTCATACGTAAAATAAGACACTTTCAGGCTAAATTAAGTAAAAAAGTGCCAATCTTTGCATTTTAAACAGCATTTCATACGTAAAATAAGACACTTTCAGGCTAAATTAAGTAAAAAAGTGCCAATCTTTGCATTTTAAACAGCATTTCATACGTAAAATAAGACACTTTCAGGCTAAATTAAGTAAAAAAGTGCCTAATCTTTGCATTTTAAACAGCATTTCATACGTAAAATAAGACACTTTCAGGCTAAATTAAGTAAAAAAGTGCCAATCTTTGCATTTTAAACAGCATTTCATACGTAAAATAAGACACTTTCAGGCTAAATTAAGTAAAAAAGTGCCAATCTTTGCATTTTAAACAGCATTTCATACGTAAAATAAGACACTTTCAGGCTAAATTAAGTAAAAAAGTGCTAATCTTTGCATTTTAAACAGCATTTCATACGTAAAATAAGACACTTTCAGGCTAAATTAAGTAAAAAAGTGCCAATCTTTGCATTTTAAACAGCATTTCATACGTAAAATAAGACACTTTCAGGCTAAATTAAGTAAAAAAGTGCCAATCTTTGCATTTTAAACAGCATTTCATACGTAAAATAAGACACTTTCAGGCTAAATTAAGTAAAAAAGTGCCAATCTTTGCATTTTAAACAGCATTTCATACGTAAAATAAGACACTTTCAGGCTAAATTAAGTAAAAAAGTGCTAATCTTTGCATTTTAAACAGCATTTCATACGTAAAATAAGACACTTTCAGGCTAAATTAAGTAAAAAAGTGCCAATCTTTGCATTTTAAACAGCATTTCATACGTAAAATAAGACACTTTCAGGCTAAATTAAGTAAAAAAGTGCTAATCTTTGCATTTTAAACAGCATTTCATACGTAAAATAAGACACTTTCAGGCTAAATTAAGTAAAAAAGTGCTAATCTTTGCATTTTAAACAGCATTTCATACGTAAAATAAGACACTTTCAGGCTAAATTAAGTAAAAAAGTGCCAATCTTTGCATTTTAAACAGCATTTCATACGTAAAATAAGACACTTTCAGGCTAAATTAAGTAAAAAAGTGCTAATCTTTGCATTTTAAACAGCATTTCATACGTAAAATAAGACACTTTCAGGCTAAATTAAGTAAAAAAGTGCTAATCTTTGCATTTTAAACAGCATTTCATACGTAAAATAAGACACTTTCAGGCTAAATTAAGTAAAAAAGTGCCAATCTTTGCATTTTAAACAGCATTTCATACGTAAAATAAGACACTTTCAGGCTAAATTAAGTAAAAAAGTGCCAATCTTTGCATTTTAAACAGCATTTCATACGTAAAATAAGACACTTTCAGGCTAAATTAAGTAAAAAAGTGCCAATCTTTGCATTTTAAACAGCATTTCATACGTAAAATAAGACACTTTCAGGCTAAATTAAGTAAAAAAGTGCTAATCTTTGCATTTTAAACAGCATTTCATACGTAAAATAAGACACTTTCAGGCTAAATTAAGTAAAAAAGTGCCAATCTTTGCATTTTAAACAGCATTTCATACGTAAAATAAGACACTTTCAGGCTAAATTAAGTAAAAAAGTGCTAATCTTTGCATTTTAAACAGCATTTCATACGTAAAATAAGACACTTTCAGGCTAAATTAAGTAAAAAAGTGCCAATCTTTGCATTTTAAACAGCATTTCATACGTAAAATAAGACACTTTCAGGCTAAATTAAGTAAAAAAGTGCCAATCTTTGCATTTTAAACAGCATTTCATACGTAAAATAAGACACTTTCAGGCTAAATTAAGTAAAAAAGTGCCAATCTTTGCATTTTAAACAGCATTTCATACGTAAAATAAGACACTTTCAGGCTAAATTAAGTAAAAAAGTGCCAATCTTTGCATTTTAAACAGCATTTCATACGTAAAATAAGACACTTTCAGGCTAAATTAAGTAAAAAAGTGCTAATCTTTGCATTTTAAACAGCATTTCATACGTAAAATAAGACACTTTCAGGCTAAATTAAGTAAAAAAGTGCTAATCTTTGCATTTTAAACAGCATTTCATACGTAAAATAAGACACTTTCAGGCTAAATTAAGTAAAAAAGTGCTAATCTTTGCATTTTAAACAGCATTTCATACGTAAAATAAGACACTTTCAGGCTAAATTAAGTAAAAAAGTGCTAATCTTTGCATTTTAAACAGCATTTCATACGTAAAATAAGACACTTTCAGGCTAAATTAAGTAAAAAAGTGCCAATCTTTGCATTTTAAACAGCATTTCATACGTAAAATAAGACACTTTCAGGCTAAATTAAGTAAAAAAGTGCTAATCTTTGCATTTTAAACAGCATTTCATACGTAAAATAAGACACTTTCAGGCTAAATTAAGTAAAAAAGTGCCAATCTTTGCATTTTAAACAGCATTTCATACGTAAAATAAGACACTTTCAGGCTAAATTAAGTAAAAAGTGCTAATCTTTGCATTTTAAACAGCATTTCATACGTAAAATAAGACACTTTCAGGCTAAATTAAGTAAAAAAGTGCTAATCTTTGCATTTTAAACAGCATTTCATACGTAAAATAAGACACTTTCAGGCTAAATTAAGTAAAAAAGTGCTAATCTTTGCATTTTAAACAGCATTTCATACGTAAAATAAGACACTTTCAGGCTAAATTAAGTAAAAAAGTGCCAATCTTTGCATTTTAAACAGCATTTCATACGTAAAATAAGACACTTTCAGGCTAAATTAAGTAAAAAAGTGCTAATCTTTGCATTTTAAACAGCATTTCATACGTAAAATAAGACACTTTCAGGCTAAATTAAGTAAAAAGTGCCAATCTTTGCATTTTAAACAGCATTTCATACGTAAAATAAGACACTTTCAGGCTAAATTAAGTAAAAAAGTGCCAATCTTTGCATTTTAAACAGCATTTCATACGTAAAATAAGACACTTTCAGGCTAAATTAAGTAAAAAAGTGCTAATCTTTGCATTTTAAACAGCATTTCATACGTAAAATAAGACACTTTCAGGCTAAATTAAGTAAAAAAGTGCCAATCTTTGCATTTTAAACAGCATTTCATACGTAAAATAAGACACTTTCAGGCTAAATTAAGTAAAAAAGTGCTAATCTTTGCATTTTAAACAGCATTTCATACGTAAAATAAGACACTTTCAGGCTAAATTAAGTAAAAAAGTGCCAATCTTTGCATTTTAAACAGCATTTCATACGTAAAATAAGACACTTTCAGGCTAAATTAAGTAAAAAAGTGCTAATCTTTGCATTTTAAACAGCATTTCATACGTAAAATAAGACACTTTCAGGCTAAATTAAGTAAAAAAGTGCTAATCTTTGCATTTTAAACAGCATTTCATACGTAAAATAAGACACTTTCAGGCTAAATTAAGTAAAAAAGTGCCAATCTTTGCATTTTAAACAGCATTTCATACGTAAAATAAGACACTTTCAGGCTAAATTAAGTAAAAAAGTGCTAATCTTTGCATTTTAAACAGCATTTCATACGTAAAATAAGACACTTTCAGGCTAAATTAAGTAAAAAAGTGCCAATCTTTGCATTTTAAACAGCATTTCATACGTAAAATAAGACACTTTCAGGCTAAATTAAGTAAAAAAGTGCCAATCTTTGCATTTTAAACAGCATTTCATACGTAAAATAAGACACTTTCAGGCTAAATTAAGTAAAAAAGTGCTAATCTTTGCATTTTAAACAGCATTTCATACGTAAAATAAGACACTTTCAGGCTAAATTAAGTAAAAAAGTGCCAATCTTTGCATTTTAAACAGCATTTCATACGTAAAATAAGACACTTTCAGGCTAAATTAAGTAAAAAGTGCCAATCTTTGCATTTTAAACAGCATTTCATACGTAAAATAAGACACTTTCAGGCTAAATTAAGTAAAAAAGTGCCAATCTTTGCATTTTAAACAGCATTTCATACGTAAAATAAGACACTTTCAGGCTAAATTAAGTAAAAAAGTGCTAATCTTTGCATTTTAAACAGCATTTCATACGTAAAATAAGACACTTTCAGGCTAAATTAAGTAAAAAAGTGCCAATCTTTGCATTTTAAACAGCATTTCATACGTAAAATAAGACACTTTCAGGCTAAATTAAGTAAAAAAGTGCCAATCTTTGCATTTTAAACAGCATTTCATACGTAAAATAAGACACTTTCAGGCTAAATTAAGTAAAAAAGTGCTAATCTTTGCATTTTAAACAGCATTTCATACGTAAAATAAGACACTTTCAGGCTAAATTAAGTAAAAAAGTGCTAATCTTTGCATTTTAAACAGCATTTCATACGTAAAATAAGACACTTTCAGGCTAAATTAAGTAAAAAAGTGCCAATCTTTGCATTTTAAACAGCATTTCATACGTAAAATAAGACACTTTCAGGCTAAATTAAGTAAAAAAGTGCTAATCTTTGCATTTTAAACAGCATTTCATACGTAAAATAAGACACTTTCAGGCTAAATTAAGTAAAAAAGTGCTAATCTTTGCATTTTAAACAGCATTTCATACGTAAAATAAGACACTTTCAGGCTAAATTAAGTAAAAAAGTGCTAATCTTTGCATTTTAAACAGCATTTCATACGTAAAATAAGACACTTTCAGGCTAAATTAAGTAAAAAAGTGCCAATCTTTGCATTTTAAACAGCATTTCATACGTAAAATAAGACACTTTCAGGCTAAATTAAGTAAAAAAGTGCCAATCTTTGCATTTTAAACAGCATTTCATACGTAAAATAAGACACTTTCAGGCTAAATTAAGTAAAAAAGTGCCAATCTTTGCATTTTAAACAGCATTTCATACGTAAAATAAGACACTTTCAGGCTAAATTAAGTAAAAAAGTGCTAATCTTTGCATTTTAAACAGCATTTCATACGTAAAATAAGACACTTTCAGGCTAAATTAAGTAAAAAAGTGCTAATCTTTGCATTTTAAACAGCATTTCATACGTAAAATAAGACACTTTCAGGCTAAATTAAGTAAAAAAGTGCTAATCTTTGCATTTTAAACAGCATTTCATACGTAAAATAAGACACTTTCAGGCTAAATTAAGTAAAAAAGTGCTAATCTTTGCATTTTAAACAGCATTTCATACGTAAAATAAGACACTTTCAGGCTAAATTAAGTAAAAAAGTGCCAATCTTTGCATTTTAAACAGCATTTCATACGTAAAATAAGACACTTTCAGGCTAAATTAAGTAAAAAAGTGCTAATCTTTGCATTTTAAACAGCATTTCATACGTAAAATAAGACACTTTCAGGCTAAATTAAGTAAAAAAGTGCTAATCTTTGCATTTTAAACAGCATTTCATACGTAAAATAAGACACTTTCAGGCTAAATTAAGTAAAAAAGTGCTAATCTTTGCATTTTAAACAGCATTTCATACGTAAAATAAGACACTTTCAGGCTAAATTAAGTAAAAAGTGCTAATCTTTGCATTTTAAACAGCATTTCATACGTAAAATAAGACACTTTCAGGCTAAATTAAGTAAAAAAGTGCTAATCTTTGCATTTTAAACAGCATTTCATACGTAAAATAAGACACTTTCAGGCTAAATTAAGTAAAAAAGTGCCTAATCTTTGCATTTTAAACAGCATTTCATACGTAAAATAAGACACTTTCAGGCTAAATTAAGTAAAAAAGTGCTAATCTTTGCATTTTAAACAGCATTTCATACGTAAAATAAGACACTTTCAGGCTAAATTAAGTAAAAAAGTGCTAATCTTTGCATTTTAAACAGCATTTCATACGTAAAATAAGACACTTTCAGGCTAAATTAAGTAAAAAAGTGCTAATCTTTGCATTTTAAACAGCATTTCATACGTAAATAAGACACTTTCAGGCTAAATTAAGTAAAAAAGTGCTAATCTTTGCATTTTAAACAGCATTTCATACGTAAAATAAGACACTTTCAGGCTAAATTAAGTAAAAAGTGCCTAATCTTTGCATTTTAAACAGCATTTCATACGTAAAATAAGACACTTTCAGGCTAAATTAAGTAAAAAAGTGCTAATCTTTGCATTTTAAACAGCATTTCATACGTAAAATAAGACACTTTCAGGCTAAATTAAGTAAAAAAGTGCTAATCTTTGCATTTTAAACAGCATTTCATACGTAAAATAAGACACTTTCAGGCTAAATTAAGTAAAAAAGTGCTAATCTTTGCATTTTAAACAGCATTTCATACGTAAAATAAGACACTTTCAGGCTAAATTAAGTAAAAAAGTGCTAATCTTTGCATTTTAAACAGCATTTCATACGTAAAATAAGACACTTTCAGGCTAAATTAAGTAAAAAAGTGCCAATCTTTGCATTTTAAACAGCATTTCATACGTAAAATAAGACACTTTCAGGCTAAATTAAGTAAAAAAGTGCTAATCTTTGCATTTTAAACAGCATTTCATACGTAAAATAAGACACTTTCAGGCTAAATTAAGTAAAAAAGTGCTAATCTTTGCATTTTAAACAGCATTTCATACGTAAAATAAGACACTTTCAGGCTAAATTAAGTAAAAAAGTGCTAATCTTTGCATTTTAAACAGCATTTCATACGTAAAATAAGACACTTTCAGGCTAAATTAAGTAAAAAAGTGCTAATCTTTGCATTTTAAACAGCATTTCATACGTAAAATAAGACACTTTCAGGCTAAATTAAGTAAAAAAGTGCTAATCTTTGCATTTTAAACAGCATTTCATACGTAAAATAAGACACTTTCAGGCTAAATTAAGTAAAAAAGTGCTAATCTTTGCATTTTAAACAGCATTTCATACGTAAAATAAGACACTTTCAGGCTAAATTAAGTAAAAAAGTGCTAATCTTTACAATTTAAACAGCATTTCATACGTAAAATAAGACACTTTCAGGCTAAATTAAGTAAAAAAGTGCTAATCTTTGCATTTTAAACAGCATTTCATACGTAAAATAAGACACTTTCAGGCTAAATTAAGTAAAAAAGTGCTAATCTTTGCATTTTAAACAGCATTTCATACGTAAAATAAGACACTTTCAGGCTAAATTAAGTAAAAAAGTGCTAATCTTTGCATTTTAAACAGCATTTCATACGTAAAATAAGACACTTTCAGGCTAAATTAAGTAAAAAAGTGCTAATCTTTGCATTTTAAACAGCATTTCATACGTAAAATAAGACACTTTCAGGCTAAATTAAGTAAAAAGTGCTAATCTTTGCATTTTAAACAGCATTTCATACGTAAAATAAGACACTTTCAGGCTAAATTAAGTAAAAAAGTGCTAATCTTTGCATTTTAAACAGCATTTCATACGTAAAATAAGACACTTTCAGGCTAAATTAAGTAAAAAAGTGCTAATCTTTGCATTTTAAACAGCATTTCATACGTAAAATAAGACACTTTCAGGCTAAATTAAGTAAAAAAGTGCTAATCTTTGCATTTTAAACAGCATTTCATACGTAAAATAAGACACTTTCAGGCTAAATTAAGTAAAAAAGTGCTAATCTTTGCATTTTAAACAGCATTTCATACGTAAAATAAGACACTTTCAGGCTAAATTAAGTAAAAAAGTGCTAATCTTTGCATTTTAAACAGCATTTCATACGTAAAATAAGACACTTTCAGGCTAAATTAAGTAAAAAAGTGCTAATCTTTGCATTTTAAACAGCATTTCATACGTAAAATAAGACACTTTCAGGCTAAATTAAGTAAAAAAGTGCCAATCTTTGCATTTTAAACAGCATTTCATACGTAAAATAAGACACTTTCAGGCTAAAGTAAGTAAAAAGTGCCAATCTTTGCATTTTAAACAGCATTTCATACGTAAAATAAGACACTTTCAGGCTAAATTAAGTAAAAAGTGCTAATCTTTGCATTTTAAACAGCATTTCATACGTAAAATAAGACACTTTCAGGCTAAATTAAGTAAAAAAGTGCTAATCTTTGCATTTTAAACAGCATTTCATACGTAAAATAAGACACTTTCAGGCTAAATTAAGTAAAAAAGTGCTAATCTTTGCATTTTAAACAGCATTTCATACGTAAAATAAGACACTTTCAGGCTAAATTAAGGTAAAAAGTGCTAATTTTTACAATTTAAACAGCATTTCATACGTAAAATAAGACACTTTCAGGCTAAATTAAGTAAAAAAGTGCTAATCTTTGCATTTTAAACAGCATTTCATACGTAAAATAAGACACTGTCAGGCTAAATTAAGTAAAAAGTGCTAATCTTTGCATTTTAAACAGCATTTCATACGTAAAATAAGACACTTTCAGGCTAAATTAAGTAAAAAAGTGCTAATCTTTGCATTTTAAACAGCATTTCATACGTAAAATAAGACACTTTCAGGCTAAATTAAGTAAAAAAGTGCTAATCTTTGCATTTTAAACAGCATTTCATACGTAAAATAAGACACTTTCAGGCTAAGTTAAGTAAAAAAGTGCTAATCTTTGCATTTTAAACAGCATTTCATACGTAAAATAGGACACTTTCAGGCTAAATTAAGTAAAAAAATGCTAATCTTTGCATTTTAAACAGCATTTCATTCGTAAAATAAGACACTTTCAGGCTAAAGTAAGTAAAAAAGTGTCAATCTTTGAATTTTAAACAGCATTTCATACGTAAAATAAGACACTTTCAGGCTAAATTAAGTAAAAAAGTGCTAATCTTTGCATTTTAAACAGCATTTCATACGTAAAATAAGACACTTTCAGGCTAAATTAAGTAAAAAAGTGCTAATCTTTGCATTTTAAACAGCATTTCATTCGTAAAATAAGACACTTTCAGGCTAAATTAAGTAAAAAAGTGCTAATCTTTGCATTGTAAACAGCATTTCATACGTAAAATAAGACACTTTCAGGCTAAATTAAGTAAAAAAGTGCTAATCTTTGCATTGTAAACAGCATTTCATACGTAAAATAAGACACTTTCAGGCTAAATTAAGTAAAAAAGTGCTAATCTTTGCATTTTAAACAGCATTTCATACGTAAAATAAGACACTTTCAGGCTAAATTAAGTAAAAAAGTGCTAATCTTTGCATTTTAAACAGCATTTCATACGTAAAATAAGACACTTTCAGGCTAAATTAAGTAAAAAAGTGCTAATTTTTACAATTGAAACAGCATTTCATACGTAAAATAAGACACTTTCAGGCTAAAGTAAGTAAAAAAGTGCCAATTTTTGCATTTTAAACAGCATTTCATACGTAAAATAAGACACTTTCAGGCTAAAGTAAGTAGAAAAGTGCCAATCTTTGCATTTGAAACAGCATTTCATACGTAAAATAAGACACTTTCAGGCTAAATTAAGTAAAAAAGTGCTAATCTTTGCATTTTAAACAGCATTTCATACGTAAAATAAGACACTTTCAGGCTAAATTAAGTAA
This sequence comes from Anopheles stephensi, assembly GCF_013141755.1. Classification (NCBI taxonomy): domain Eukaryota; kingdom Metazoa; phylum Arthropoda; class Insecta; order Diptera; family Culicidae; genus Anopheles; species Anopheles stephensi. Next base: position 105,870 of record NW_023405016.1, on the reverse strand, counting down.
AAAAGTGCTAATCTTTGCATTTTAAACAGCATTTCATTCGTAAAATAAGACACTTTCAGGCTAAATTAAGTAAAAAAGTGCTAATCTTTGCATTTTAAACAGCATTTCATACGTAAAATAAGACACTTTCAGGCTAAATTAAGGTAAAAAGTGCTAATTTTTACAATTTAAACAGCATTTCATACGTAAAATAAGACACTTTCAGGCTAAATTAAGTAAAAAAGTGCCAATCTTTGCATTTTAAACAGCATTTCATACGTAAAATAAGACACTGTCAGGCTAAATTAAGTAAAAAAGTGCTAATCTTTGCATTTTAAACAGCATTTCATACGTAAAATAAGACACTTTCAGGCTAAATTAAGTAAAAAAGTGCTAATCTTTGCATTTTAAACAGCATTTCATACGTAAAATAAGACACTTTCAGGCTAAATTAAGTAAAAAAGTGCTAATCTTTGCATTTTCAAACAGCATTTCATACGTAAAATAAGACACTTTCAGGCTAAATTAAGTAAAAAAGTGCCAATCTTTGCATTTAAAACAGCATTTCATACGTAAAATAAGACACTTTCAGGCTAAATTAAGTAAAAAAGTGCTTATCTTTGCATTTTAAACAGCATTTCATACGTAAAATAAGACACTTTCAGGCTAAAGTAAGTAAAAAAGTGCCAATCTTTGCATTTTAAACAGCATTTCATACGTAAAATAAGACACTTTCAGGCTAAATTAAGTAAAAAAGTGCCAATCTTTGCATTTTAAACAGCATTTCATACGTAAAATAAGACACTTTCAGGCTAAAGTAAGTAAAAAAGTGCTAATCTTTGCATTTTAAACAGCATTTCATACGTAAAATAAGACACTTTCAGGCTAAATTAAGTAAAAAAGTGCTAATCTTTGCATTTTAAACAGCATTTCATTCGTAAAATAAGACACTTTCAGGCTAAATTAAGTAAAAACGTGCCAATCTTTGCATTTTAAACAGCATTTCATACGTAAAATAAGACACTTTCAGGCTAAATTAAGTAAAAAAGTGCTAATCTTTGCATTTTAAACAGCATTTCATACGTAAAATAAGACACTTTCAGGCTAAAGTAAGTAAAAAAGTGCCAATCTTTGCATTTTAAACAGCATTTCATACGTAAAATAAGACACTTTCAGGCTAAAGTAAGTAAAAAAGTGCCAATCTTTGCATTTTAAACAGCATTTCATACGTAAAATAAGACACAGTTAAGACGACAACGCAGCATTATTCAGCACGCAGCATAATTCAACACGGACCAGCGCACCAGCATCCATCCAAACAGTTCAGTTGATACTCAGACGCTAATCCGAACGGTTATTAACTCCGCCGGTCGATGGAAATAAAGTTAAGTTTTTTTTAAAAACACTTCTCCCGGACACCGTGCGTTAACTGGCGCCCGAATAGGGACCGCGCTATGTGAAAAATAAAGTTAAGGTGCAAGTGAAAAGTAACCACGTTAGAGTGAAAGTTACCACCAAATCCTAAACTAAAAAAGACTTCCTGATCGCCGAGTGCAGCCGTGTGAAAAGGATCCCGAGTCACCTGTGCAGTTAGCAGCTCACGCAGGACAAAAAGGAACCATCCATCACACTGAGAAGGAAGAATATCATAGCCGGTTTCCCAGAAAAAAACAACACATCGCCCGTTAGAGGAGCGAAAAACAACATAAGGCCCGTTAGAGGAGCGAAAAACAACATAAGGCCCGCTAGAGGAGCTGATACAGACAACATAAGACGTACATCCAACGCCCGAAACAGGATGCGTATGGTACCGTAAGTACAGTGAATTATAAAAAATCGTAAGTGAAAATTTCAAACAGTGAAAAAAAAAATCAAAAACGAGTATTAAAAACGATTGCAAATTAATATTACATATTACTAACTCAATCAAGTGAAGTTAAAAACGTGTTTAAACTAACGAAAAAATCCTGGAGGATCTAATTAATTCATTACAATCTCTAACATTGAAAATGTCGAGGCCCGAATTTGATCAAATTATCAACCGCATTGCCGCACTCGAAGCGTGCAATATTGCCCCCACTTTTATCGATTATTCTGATCCACCGCTTTATTTCACAAAGCCAGATGGAACAAGTGTAAATCCTGAAACTTTTGAAAAAATTCCCGATTTGGTAAAAGATCTACCAACATTCACTGGGGATCCCAGCGAACTGAATAGCTGGTTAAATGATGTAGACAGTTTAGTGAAACTCTATCAAACTAAAGGTACAGATACCATCGAACGTCAAAATAAATACCACATGATCTGCAAATTCATTCGTAGAAAAATACGCGGTGAAGCGAATGACTCACTCGTCGCTTCAAACGTAGGCATAAATTGGAACCTGATCAAAAAAACATTGATCACCTATTACGGCGAAAAACGTGACTTGGAAACATTGGACTTCCAACTCATGAGCGTGCAACAGAAGAACCGCTCACTTGAAGTATATTACGACGAGGTGAACAGATTACTGTCCCTCATCGCAAATCAAATAAATACCGATGAAAGGTTTACACACCCCGAAGCTTCCAGAGCTTTAATTGAAATGTACAACAAAAAAGCAATTGATGCTTTCATGAGAGGACTCGATGGAGACGTTTACAAGTTCATAAGGAATTATGAGCCAACATCGCTTGCAGGAGCATACAGCTATTGTATCTCTTTCCAAAATATTGAATGCAGAAAAATGTTAACAAAACCGAGAACATACACTCCACCAACGGCACCAAGGAATATGATTCCCTTACCGCCACCAACACCAATAAGGTACACACATGCCCAGCCACCACCTAGGCCTCATTACCCAAAACCTCCAATGTATGGAAATCGAAATTTTAACAATTTCATTCCAAGGCAACAACAGCCCTTTCAAAAAATGCAATCTAATCAATTTCAACGTCAACCTCCACCAGAACCAATGGACGTTGATCAATCTATCAGAACTCGCCAAGTAAATTACGGAAATCGTCCAAATTCAAACAATGTGAGACCACCAAAACGACCTAGAGTCAATAATATCCAAACAAACGCCAGAAACATAAACAACATTAATCATATAGCAGATGCCAATCTTGCACAAACATTCGAAAACGTAAACAACAACGTGAATAACACAACGGTTGACAGTGTGCAACAGTCATTCGAACGATATCTCAGAACAATTGAAAAACAAGAAGGTAATAACTTCAGAGAAACTTTTGAAGAAGCAGAGCTGAATTTTTTAGAATAAACTCAGCGTTGCCTTACTTCTTATTCTATGGTAACGCTTCAGAACCACTCAAAATGTTAATTGATACTGGATCTAATAAAAATTACATACATCCAAAATATGCAAAAATTTCACACAAGGTTGATAAACCATTTTTCGTATCATCCGTAGCAGGAGATATTAAAATCGACGCTTATTCTCAAGCACGATTATTCAAACCATATTCAGATAAAATGCTAAAATTTTATCATTTAGAAAATTTAAAATCGTTTGATGCCATAATTGGACACGATTCACTAAAGGAAATTAAAGCAGTAATTGACACAGCCAATGAAATATTAATCATTGATGGCACACATGTCATTCCATTACAACAATACCAACTACAGGAAGTAAATAAAATAAACATTCGTGATAATCGTCTAAACCAAAACGAAAAAAGAAAGCTACATGACCTATTACAGGAATATCAAGATCTTTTCCAACCACCAGATTTGAAACTACCTTGTACATCGCGAGTAAAAGCGACAATAAGAACAAAAGATGAATCACCAGTTTATAGTAAAACGTATCCCTATCCCCAAGCACTTAAAGGTGAAGCTAACAAGCAAATTGAAAAACTCCTAAATGATGGAATCATCAGACCTTCGAAATCCCCATACAATGCACCAGTGTGGATTGTTCCAAAAAAACTGGATGCTGCCAATGAAAAAAAATATAGACTTGTCGTAGACTACAGAAAATTGAACACTCAAACAATAAGCGATAAATATCCTATTCCGGATCCATCTACTGTTTTAGCCAATCTAGGTTCAAATAAATATTTCACAACTCTTGACTTAGCGTCAGGATTTCATCAAGTACCTATGTCGGAAAATGATATCGAAAAAACTGCATTTTCAATAAACAACGGAAAATATGAATTCGTACGCATGCCATTTGGTTTAAAAAATGCCCCTTCAATATTCCAACGCGTCATGGACGACACTTTAAGGGAACACATCGGAAAAATTTGTCACATATACATCGATGACATAATCATTTTTAGCAAAACAGTTGAAGAACATCTGCAAAATTTAAGAATTGTTCTAGAAACTCTGAGAGCCGCTAATTTCAAAATACAACCGGATAAATCTGAATTTCTTAAGACAGAAGTTGAATTCCTCGGATTCATAGTCTCAAGTGAAGGACTTAAACCAAATATAAAAAAGATTGAAGCCATAAAAAAATTCCCAGAACCACAAAACCTTAAAGAACTAAGAAGATTCTTAGGAATGTCAGGTTACTACCGCAGGTTTATTAAAAACTATGCACAACTGGCAAAACCCATCACAAAACTCCTAAGAGGGGAGGATGGCCATCGCCAAATTTCCAAACACGAATCAAAAAATTTCCCTATTAAATTTGATCAATCCGCAAAAAACGCATTTCAAACCCTTAAAGAAATAATATCTTCTAATGATGTTTTAGCTTTTCCAGATTTCCAGAAGCCATTCGAACTAACAACAGACGCATCGGAAAAAGCACTAGGAGCTGTGCTTTCACAAAAATGTCACGACGGTGATAGACCGATAACCTTCATTTCTCGTACTCTTTCCAAAACAGAGGAAAATTATGCAACCAACGAAAAGGAAATGCTTGCCATCGTTTGGGCACTACAAACATTGAGAAATTTCATATACGGAGCTAAAATTAATATTCATACAGATCATCAACCATTAACATTTGCTTTATCTCCGCAGAACAACAACGCAAAACTGAAAAGATGGAAATCTTTCATGGAGGAACACGATTACCAATTATTCTACAAACCCGGAAGATCAAACGTTGTAGCAGATGCACTTTCCCGTATACAACTAAACTCATTAACGCCAACTCAGCACTCAGCTGACGAAGACGATCATTCTTATATACCTTCAACAGAAGCACCAATTAATGTATTCCACAACCAACTAGTATTTAAAATTGGAACTAATTCTTCATACCAATTAATTACCCCTTTCCCAAAATTCAGAAGACATATTTTTATTGAACCAACATTTACTTCTGATTTTATCAAGGATAAATTCAAAAAATTAATCAATCCAAATGTAATTAATGGAATTCACACAGATGAACAAACAATGGGAATTATCCAAGAAGTTTATAAAACTCTCTACAATCCAAAAACAATCAAAGCTAGATTTTCCCAAAGACAAGTACAAGACCTATGCGATGAAGAAACACAAATTGAAGAAATCAAGAATATTCATAATTTTGCTCACAGAAATGCTAAGGAAAACTCATTGCAATTTATAAAAAAATTCTACTTTCCCGGAATGAGAAAAAGTATTCAAAACATTGTAAAAAATTGTGAGATATGTAAAACAGAAAAATACGAGAGAAAACCCCAAGAATTTATACCAGTAAAAACACCAATACCGACATATCCTGGAGAAATTATCCATATTGACATATTTGCTTATAACGCAAACTTTTTATTTATCTCATCTATAGATAAATTTTCAAAATACGTTAAAATACGACCGATAAAATCGAATTCAATCGCTGATATAAAGGAAGTTTTACTACAACTCCTATATGACTGGGACTTACCAGCTCAAATTGTAATAGACAACGAATGTACGTTTGTCTCAAACGTTATCGAACAATCAATACTAAACCTAGGAACAAAAATATTTAAAACTCCAGTTAATCGTTCAGAAACGAATGGACAAATAGAACGTTGCCATTCAACAATTAGAGAAATCGCTAGATGCACAAAAAAACTCAATCCAGAGATGAGCATTATAACATTAGTACAACAAGCTGTTTATAAGTATAATCACAGCATACATTCATTCATAAAGGATACACCACGAAATGTGTATGTAGGAGAAATATCAAACGATCCGCTAGAGAGATCAAGAATAAGAGAAAAAACAAATGAAAGAATACTACAGATATTCAAAAAGAATGAAGAAAAAATCAAAGATGAAAAATATAAGGATTACGTAGAAAACGAATATGCATTCGAAAAGAAAAAGACGAATAACAAACGCGAAAGTCGTTTTAATGCAGTAAAAGTAAAGGAGAATCATCCAACATATATTATCGATTCAAACAATCGAAAAATACATAAAGTAAACTTAAGAAAGTAATGAAAAAATATTAATATTTTTTCAAAATTGTTTTAACTATCGTTACAGAATACTTACGATCCTGTTGATCAAACTAATTTTCGCAGACATAAACATATATGATTTAAATAACAATCCATTAGCCATAATACCGATAGGTAAAGCTAAGATTCAAATTGGATACGTAAGAACAATACATCCAATAGATTTAACTGATATAAACGAAACAATAGAGAAAACATTACAAGATAGTCCAAATGGAAATTCTACTGAATCTATCGAAAATTTGATCAGCATAAAAGCTAGCATGCTAAAGGACACTTTTGCGAAAATCAAACCATTTGTAAAAAGACAAAAACGATGGGACACGATAGGAAAAATTTGGAAATGGATCGCTGGAACTCCAGATGCAGACGACCTACATGTCATAAACTCCACAATGAACTCCCTGATAGCAGAAAGCAACAAACAAATAATAATCAACCAAGGCTTCAACGACTGGTTGAAACAAATAACTGATGTCGCTAACCAAGTCGTAAATATCGAAAACGAACGCTATGAGTCACACCAAGTGGAAATTCGGAAACTTATTCTACTTTCCAACATAAATATGCTACAAGAAAAATTGGATGTCATAGAAGACGCTATACTGTTAGCTAAAAACGGTATTCCCAGCAGTAAGCTACTATCCCTTGAGGATCTGACATCAATAGAACAGTTTCTTGAGAAGAATAACATTAAATACAACACACCGGAAGAATTGCTAAGGCAATCAACTGCCCAAGTAGCAGTAAATGAATCTCATATACTATACATGCTAAAGTTCCCCAAACTATCTTCAAAAATCTACGAATACGAATACATTGACTCGATAATACAACACGATGCACGTATAATCGTCACACAAAACTTTATATTACAAAATCAAACCCACGTATATTCCATGACAGAGAAGTGCCAACAACAAGAAGATGTTTATATATGTCCGCAAATCGGCATACAACAACCCACAACATGCATTCAACAAATTGTGAGAAGAGAAGATTCACAATGTGACTACGAAAAGATTTATAGTCGAGGCTTCATAAAAAGAATCAAAGACGACACAATACTAATCAACGACGCAATAGCAGAAATCGCATCAAACTGCAGCAAAATGAACCAAGTACTGAACGGTTCCTACGTCATACAATTCGAAAATTGTAACATTATCATTAATGGAGAAATTTATTCAAACGACGAAGTCACCATTCCTGGTAAACCATTCAAATCAACAGCAGGAATCAACATCGATAAGGGTGAAATCGAACATAAACCGCCTCTCCAACTCGTACAAAAACTCACCATAGAACATAGAGAAAAACTAAAAAGTATTAACTTGCAGAATGATTCTCTAAGATGGAAAATTAATGTATTCGGAGGAACTTTTGCATTCATATGCCTATGCGCATTTATAATCTGTTTATTCTTCCACTTCAAGAGAACGACGATAAAAGTAAACATGACTCAAGCGAAACGACCAGAAACGTTCGTTAGCAGACCAACTTCATTCCACGCAGCAACGAGACTTTGAGGGCAAAGTCATTTAAGAGGGGAGGAGTTAAGACGACAGCGCAGTAAGGAGTTAGCACAACCCGCAACACCGAGCATCAAGCGAGCGCAATATAACATAAATATCAACATCCGAGCCGAGAGCACATTTTCTGCAACGCAGCATAAAATGTGTCACCAACCATCGTCGATCGAATCATGCTCGAATCATGATCGCTGCCAGAAGTAAACATCGATCGCCATCGGACGACGCAGCTATAAAACATCGCAGCCCGCTCAATCATCGGTTCTTTCCTGCATTCTCCAGACACCGAGACGGACCGGCGTGAAACCCATACCGAGTAGGATCGCATCCCGCGTTCACGAGTTTAAATAAGAGTTGTTAATAAAATAGAAATAACTTTTTAAAAACTCTAAACCCGTGAGTGCGTTATTAACTACACTTTTTCAATGAATTTAGCTTGCAAGTGTCTTTTTTTACGTACAAAATGCTGGTCAAATTGTTAAAAATAGCACTTTTTCAATGAATTTAGCTTGCAACTGTCTTATTTTACGTACAAAATGCTGGTCACATTGTTAAAAACACACTTTTTCAATGAATTTAGCTTGCAAGTGTCTTAGTTTACGTACAAAATGCTGGTCAAATTGTAAAAAAATGCACTTTTTCAATGAATTTAGCTTGCAAGTGTCTGATTTCACGTACAAAATGCTGGTCACATTGTAAAAAACACACTTTTTGAATGAATTTAGCTTGAAAGTGTCTTATTTTACGTACAAATTGCTGGTCAAATTGTTAAAAACACCCTTTTTCAATGAATTTAGCTTGCAAGTGTCTTATTTTACGTACAACATGCTTGCCAAACTGTTAAAAACACACTTTTTCAATGAATTTAGCTTGCAAGTGTCTTATTTTACGTACAAAATGCTTGTCTAATTGTTAAAAACACACGTTTTCAATGAATTTAGCTTGCAAGTTTCTTATTTTACGTACAAAATGCTGGTCAAATTGTTAAAAACACACTTTTTCAATGAATTTAGCTTGAAGTGTCTTATTTTACGTACAACATGCTTGCCAAACTGTTAAAAACATACTTTTTCAATGAATTTAGCTTGAAAGTGTCTTATTTTAGGTACAAAATGCTGGTCAAATTGTTAAAAACACACTCTTTCAATGAATTTAGCTTGCAAGTGTCTTGTTTTACGTACAAAATGCTGGTTAAATTGTTAAAAATAGCACTTTTCAATGAATTTAGCTCGAAAGTGTCTTATTTTACGTACAAAATGCTGGTCAAATTGTTAAAAACACACTTTTTCAATGAATTAAGCTTGCAAGTGTCTTACTTTACGTACAAAATGCTGGTCAAATTGTTAAAAACACACTTTTTCAATGAATTTAGCTTGAAAGTGTCTTATTTTACGTACAAAATGCTGGTCACATTGTTAAAAACACACTCTTTCAATGAATTTAGCTTGAAAGTGTCTTATTTTACGTACAAAATGCTTGTCAAATTGTTAAAAATAGCACTTTTTCAATGAATTTAGCTTGCAAGTGTCTTATTTTACGTACAAAATGCTGGTCAAATTGTTTAAAATAGCACTTTTTCAATGAATTTAGCTTGAAATTGTCTTATTTTACGTACAAAATGCTGGTCAAATTGTTAAAAATAGCACTTTGTCAATGAATTTAGCCTGAAAGTGTCTTATTTTACGTACAAAATGCGGGTCAAATCGTTAAAAATAGCACTTTTTCAATGAATTTAGCTTGAAAGTGTCTTATTTTACGTACAAAATGCGGGACAAATTGTTAAAAATAGCACTTTTTCAATGAATTTAGCTTGAAATTGTCTTATTTTACGTACAAAATGCTGGTCAAATTGTTAAAAATAGCACTTTGTCAATGAATTTAGCTTGAAAGTGTCTTATTTTACGTACAAAATGCAGGTCAAATCGTTAAAAATAGCACTTTGTCAATGAATTCAGCTTGAAAGTGTCTTATTTTACGTACAAAATGCGGGTCAAATCGTTAAAAATAGCACTTTTTCAATGAATTTAGCTTGAAAGTGTCTTATTTTACGTACAATTTGCGGGTCAAATTGTTAAAAATAGCACTTTTTCAATAAATTCAGCTAGAAAGTGTCTTATTTTACGTACAAAATGCGGGTCAAATCGTTAAAAATAGCACTTTTTCAATGAATTTAGCTTGAAAGTGTCTTATTTTACGTACAATATGCGGGTCAAATTGTTAAAAATAGCACTTTTTCAATGAATTTAGCTTGAAAGTGTCTTATTTTACGTACAATATGCGGGTCAAATTGTTAAAAACACACTTTTTCAATGAATTTAGCTTGAAAGTGTCTTATTTTACGTACAAAATGCTATGAAATTGTTAAAAATAGCACTTTTTCAATGAATTTAGCTTGAAAGTGTCTTATTTTACGTACAAAATGCTGGTCAAATTGTAAAAAATAGCACTTTTTCAATGAATTCAGCTTGAAAGTGTCTCATTTTACATACAAAATGCGGGTCAAATTGTTAAAAATGGCACTTTTTCAATGAATTCAGCTTGAAAGTGTCTTATTTTACGTACAAAATGCTATGAAATTGTTAAAAATAGCACTTTTTCAATGAATTTAGCTTGAAATTGTCTTATTTTACGTACAAAATGCTGGTCAAATTGTTAAAAATAGCACTTTTTCAATGAATTTAGCTTGAAATTGTCTTATTTTACGTACAAAATGCTGGTCAAATTGTGAAAAATAGCACTTTTTCAATGAATTTAACTTGAAAGTGTCTTATTTTACGTACAAAATGCTGGTCAAATTGTTAAAAATAGCACTTTTTCAATGAATTTAGCTTGAAAGTGTCTTATTTTACGTACAAAATGCTGGTCAAATTGTTAAAAATAGCACTTTTTCAATGAATTTAGCTTGAAAGTGTCTTATTTTACGTACAAAATGCTGGTCAAATTGTGAAAAATAGCACTTTTTCAATGAATTTAACTTGAAAGTGTCTTATTTTACGTACAAAATGCTGGTCAAATTGTTAAAAATAGCACTTTTTCAATGAATTTAGCTTGAAAGTGTCTTATTTTACGTACAAAATGCTGGTCAAATTGTTAAAAATACCACTTTTTCAATGAATTTAACTTGAAAGTGTCTTATTTTACGTACAAAATGCTGGTCAAATTGTGAAAAATAGCACTTTTTCAATGAATTTAGCTTGAAAGTGTCTTAGTTTACGTACAAAATGCTGGTCAAATTGTTATAAATAGCACTTTTTCAATGAATTTAGCTTGAAAGTGTCTTATTTTACGTACAAAATGCTGGTCAAATTGTTAAAAATAGCACTTTTTCAATGAATTTAGCTTGAAAGTGTCTTATTTTACGTACAAAATGCTGGTCAAATTGTGAAAAATACCACTTTTTCAATGAATTTAACTTGAAAGTGTCTTATTTTACGTACAAAATGCTGGTCAAATTGTTAAAAATAGCACTTTTTCAATGAATTTAGCTTGAAAGTGTCTTATTTTACGTACAAAATGCTGGTCAAATTGTTAAAAATAGCACTTTTTCAATGAATTTAGCCTGAAAGTGTCTTATTTTACGTACAAAATGCTATGAAATTGTTAAAAATAGCACTTTTTCAATTAATTTAGCCTGAAAGTGTCTTATTTTACATACAAAATGCTATGAAATTGTTAAAAATAGCACTTTTTTCAATGAATTTAGCCTGAAAGTGTCTTATTTTACATACAAAATGCTATGAAATTGTTAAAAATAGCACTTTTTCAATGAACTTAGCATGAAAGTGTCTTATTTTATATACAAAATGCTGGTCAAATTGTTATAAATAGCACTTTTTCAATGAATTTAGCTTGAAAGTGTCTTATTTTACGTACAAAATGCTGGTCAAATTGTTAAAAATAGCACTTTTTCAATGAATTTAGCTTGAAAGTGTCTTATTTTACGTACAAAATGCTGGTCAAATTGTGAAAAATAGCACTTTTTCAATGAATTTAACTTGAAAGTGTCTTATTTTACGTAGAAAATGCTGGTCAAATTGTGAAAAATAGCACTTTTTCAATGAATTTAGCTTGAAAGTGTCTTAGTTTACGTACAAAATGCTGGTCAAATTGTTATAAATAGCACTTTTTCAATGAATTTAGCTTGAAAGTGTCTTATTTTACGTACAAAATGCTATGAAATTGTTAAAAATAGCACTTTTTCAATTAATTTAGCCTGAAAGTGTCTTATTTTACATACAAAATGCTATGATATTGTTAAAAATAGCACTTTTTCAATGAATTTAGCCTGAAAGTGTCTTATTTTACATGCAAAATGCTATGAAATTGTTAAAAATAGCACTTTTTCAATGAACTTAGCATGAAAGTGTCTTATTTTACATACAAAATGCTATGAAATTGTTAAAAATAGCACTTTTTCAATGAATGTAGCCTGAAAGTGTCTTATTTTACGTACAAAATGCTGGTCAAATTGTTATAAATAGCACTTTTTCAATGAATTTAGCTTGAAAGTGTCTTATTTTACGTACAAAATGCTGGTCAAATTGTTAAAAATAGCACTTTTTCAATGAATTTAGCTTGAAAGTGTCTTATTTTACGTACAAAATGCTGGTCAAATTGTGAAAAATACCACTTTTTCAATGAATTTAACTTGAAAGTGTCTTATTTTACGTACAAAATGCTGGTCAAATTGTTAAAAATAGCACTTTTTCAATGAATTTAGCTTGAAAGTGTCTTATTTTACGTACAAAATGCTGGTCAAATTGTTATAAATAGCACTTTTTCAATGAATTTAGCTTGAAAGTGTCTTAGTTTACGTACAAAATGCTGGTCAAATTGTTATAAATAGCACTTTTTCAATGAATTTAGCTTGAAAGTGTCTTATTTTACGTACAAAATGCTGGTCAAATTGTTAAAAATAGCACTTTTTCAATGAATTTAGCTTGAAAGTGTCTTATTTTACGTACAAAATGCTGGTCAAATTGTTAAAAATAGCACTTTTTCAATGAATTTATCTTGAAAGTGTCTTATTTTACGTACAAAATGCTGGTCAAATTGTTAAAAATAGCTTTTTTTCAATGAATTTAGCTTGAAAGTGTCTTATTTTACGTACAAAATGCGGGTCAAATTGTTAAAAATAGCACTTTTTCAATGAATTTAGCTTGAAAGTGTCTTATTTTACGTACAAAATGCTGGTCAAATTGTGAAAAATAGCACTTTTTCAATGAATTTAACTTGAAAGTGTCTTATTTTACGTACAAAATGCTGGTCGAATTGTTAAAAATAGCACTTTTTCAATGAATTTAGCTTGAAAGTGTCTTATTTTACGTACAAAATGCTGGTCAAATTGTTAAAAATAGCACTTTTTCAATGAATTTAGCTTGAAAGTGTCTTATTTTACGTAGAAAATGCTGGTCAAATTGTGAAAAATAGCACTTTTTCAATGAATTTAACTTGAAAGTGTCTTATTTTACGTACAAAATGCTGGTCAAATTGTTAAAAATAGCACTTTTTCAATGAATTTAGCTTGAAAGTGTCTTATTTTTACGTACAAAATGCTGGTCAAATTGTTAAAAATAGCACTTTTTCAATGAATTTAGCTTGAAAGTGTCTTATTTTACGTACAAAATGCTGGTCAAATTGTTAAAAATAGCACTTTTTCAATGAATTTAGCTTGAAAGTGTCTTATTTTACGTAGAAAATGCTGGTCAAATTGTTAAAAATAGCACTTTTTCAATGAATTTAACTTGAAAGTGTCTTATTTTACGTACAAAATGCTGGTCAAATTGTTAAAAATAGCACTTTTTCAATGAATTTAGCTTGAAAGTGTCTTATTTTACGTACAAAATGCTGGTCAAATTGTTAAAAATAGCACTTTTTCAATGAATTTAGCTTGAAAGTGTCTTATTTTACGTAGAAAATGCTGGTCAAATTGTTAAAAATAGCACTTTTTCAATGAATTTAGCTTGAAAGTGTCTTATTTTACGTACAAAATGCTGGTCAAATTGTTAAAAATAGCACTTTTTCAATGAATTTAGCTTGAAAGTGTCTTATTTTACGTACAAAATGCTATGAAATTGTTAAAAATAGCACTTTTTCAATGAATTTAGCCTGAAAGTGTCTTATTTTACGTACAAAATGCTATGAAATTGTTAAAAATAGCACTTTTTCAATGAATTTAGCTTGAAAGTGTCTTATTTTACGTACAAAATGCTGGTCAAATTGTTAAAAATAGCACTTTTTCAATGAATTTAGCTTGAAAGTGTCTTATTTTACGTACAAAATGCTGGTCAAATTGTTAAAAATAGCACTTTTTCAATGAATTTAGCTTGAAAGTGTCTTATTTTACGTAGAAAATGCTGGTCAAATTGTTAAAAATAGCACTTTTTCAATGAATTTAACTTGAAAGTGTCTTATTTTACGTACAAAATGCTGGTCAAATTGTTAAAAATAGCACTTTTTCAATGAATTTAGCTTGAAAGTGTCTTATTTTACGTACAAAATGCTGGTCAAATTGTTAAAAATAGCACTTTTTCAATGAATTTAGCTTGAAAGTGTCTTATTTTACGTAGAAAATGCTGGTCAAATTGTTAAAAATAGCACTTTTTCAATGAATTTAACTTGAAAGTGTCTTATTTTACGTACAAAATGCTGGTCAAATTGTTATAAATAGCACTTTTTCAATGAATTTAGCTTGAAAGTGTCTTATTTTACGTACAAAATGCTGGTCAAATTGTTAAAAATAGCACTTTTTCAATGAATTTAGCTTGAAAGTGTCTTATTTTACGTACAAAATGCTGGTCAAATTGTGAAAAATACCACTTTTTCAATGAATTTAACTTGAAAGTGTCTTATTTTACGTACAAAATGCTGGTCAAATTGTTAAAAATAGCACTTTTTCAATGAATTTAGCTTGAAAGTGTCTTATTTTACGTACAAAATGCTGGTCAAATTGTTAAAAATAGCACTTTTTCAATGAATTTAGCCTGAAACTGTCTTAGTTTACGTACAAAATGCTATGAAATTGTTAAAAATAGCACTTTTTCAATGAATTTAGCCTGAAAGTGTCTTATTTTACGTACAAAATGCTATGAAATTGTTAAAAATAGCACTTTTTCAATTAATTTAGCCTGAAAGTGTCTTATTTTACATACAAAATGCTATGATATTGTTAAAAATAGCACTTTTTCAATGAATTTAGCCTGAAAGTGTCTTATTTTACATACAAAATGCTATGAAATTGTTAAAAATAGCACTTTTTCAATGAACTTAGCATGAAAGTGTCTTATTTTATATACAAAATGCTGGTCAAATTGTTATAAATAGCACTTTTTCAATGAATTTAGCTTGAAAGTGTCTTATTTTACGTACAAAATGCTGGTCAAATTGTTAAAAATAGCACTTTTTCAATGAATTTAGCTTGAAAGTGTCTTATTTTACGTACAAAATGCTGGTCAAATTGTGAAAAATAGCACTTTTTCAATGAATTTAACTTGAAAGTGTCTTATTTTACGTAGAAAATGCTGGTCAAATTGTGAAAAATAGCACTTTTTCAATGAATTTAGCTTGAAAGTGTCTTAGTTTACGTACAAAATGCTGGTCAAATTGTTATAAATAGCACTTTTTCAATGAATTTAGCCTGAAAGTGTCTTATTTTACGTACAAAATGCTATGAAATTGTTAAAAATAGCACTTTTTCAATTAATTTAGCCTGAAAGTGTCTTATTTTACATACAAAATGCTATGATATTGTTAAAAATAGCACTTTTTCAATGAATTTAGCCTGAAAGTGTCTTATTTTACATACAAAATGCTATGAAATTGTTAAAAATAGCACTTTTTCAATGAACTTAGCATGAAAGTGTCTTATTTTACATACAAAATGCTATGAAATTGTAAAAAATAGCACTTTTTCAATGAATGTAGCCTGAAAGTGTCTTATTTTACGTACAAAATGCTGGTCAAATTGTTATAAATAGCACTTTTTCAATGAATTTAGCTTGAAAGTGTCTTATTTTACGTACAAAATGCTGGTCAAATTGTTAAAAATAGCACTTTTTCAATGAATTTAGCTTGAAAGTGTCTTATTTTACGTACAAAATGCTGGTCAAATTGTTAAAAATAGCACTTTTTCAATGAATTTAGCTTGAAAGTGTCTTATTTTACGTACAAAATGCTGGTCAAATTGTTAAAAATAGCACTTTTTCAATGAATTTAGCTTGAAAGTGTCTTATTTTACGTACAAAATGCTGGTCAAATTGTTAAAAATAGCACTTTTTCAATGAATTTAGCTTGAAAGTGTCTTATTTTACGTACAAAATGCTGGTCAAATTGTTAAAAATAGCACTTTTTCAATGAATTTAGCTTGAAAGTGTCTTATTTTACGTACAAAATGCTGGTCAAATTGTTAAAAATAGCACTTTTTCAATGAATTTAGCTTGAAAGTGTCTTATTTTACGTACAAAATGCTGGTCAAATTGTTAAAAATAGCACTTTTTCAATGAATTTAGCTTGAAAGTGTCTTATTTTACGTACAAAATGCTGGTCAAATTGTTAAAAATAGCACTTTTTCAATGAATTTAGCTTGAAAGTGTCTTATTTTACGTACAAAATGCTGGTCAAATTGTTAAAAATAGCACTTTTTCAATGAATTTAGCTTGAAAGTGTCTTATTTTACGTACAAAATGCTGGTCAAATTGTTAAAAATAGCACTTTTTCAATGAATTTAGCTTGAAAGTGTCTTATTTTACGTACAAAATGCTGGTCAAATTGTTAAAAATAGCACTTTTTCAATGAATTTAGCTTGAAAGTGTCTTATTTTACGTACAAAATGCTGGTCAAATTGTTAAAAATAGCACTTTTTCAATGAATTTAGCTTGAAAGTGTCTTATTTTACGTACAAAATGCTGGTCAAATTGTTAAAAATAGCACTTTTTCAATGAATTTAGCTTGAAAGTGTCTTATTTTACGTACAAAATGCTGGTCAAATTGTTAAAAATAGCACTTTTTCAATGAATTTAGCTTGAAAGTGTCTTATTTTACGTACAAAATGCTGGTCAAATTGTTAAAAATAGCACTTTTTCAATGAATTTAGCTTGAAAGTGTCTTATTTTACGTACAAAATGCTGGTCAAATTGTTAAAAATAGCACTTTTTCAATGAATTTAGCTTGAAAGTGTCTTATTTTACGTACAAAATGCTGGTCAAATTGTTAAAAATAGCACTTTTTCAATGAATTTAGCTTGAAAGTGTCTTATTTTACGTACAAAATGCTGGTCAAATTGTTAAAAATAGCACTTTTTCAATGAATTTAGCTTGAAAGTGTCTTATTTTACGTACAAAATGCTGGTCAAATTGTTAAAAATAGCACTTTTTCAATGAATTTAGCTTGAAAGTGTCTTATTTTACGTACAAAATGCTGGTCAAATTGTTAAAAATAGCACTTTTTCAATGAATTTAGCTTGAAAGTGTCTTATTTTACGTACAAAATGCTGGTCAAATTGTTAAAAATAGCACTTTTTCAATGAATTTAGCTTGAAAGTGTCTTATTTTACGTACAAAATGCTGGTCAAATTGTTAAAAATAGCACTTTTTCAATGAATTTAGCTTGAAAGTGTCTTATTTTACGTACAAAATGCTGGTCAAATTGTTAAAAATAGCACTTTTTCAATGAATTTAGCTTGAAAGTGTCTTATTTTACGTACAAAATGCTGGTCAAATTGTTAAAAATAGCACTTTTCAATGAATTTAGCTTGAAAGTGTCTTATTTTACGTACAAAATGCTGGTCAAATTGTTAAAAATAGCGCTTTTTCAATGAATTTACCTTGAAAGTGTCTTATTTTACGTACAAAATGCATTTTTCAATGAATTTAGCTTGAAAGTGTCTTATTTTACGTACAAAATGCTGGTCAAATTGTTAAAAATAGCACTTTTTCATTGAATTTAGCTTGAAAGTGTCTTATTTTACGTACAAAATGCTGGTCAAATTGTTAAAAATAGCACTTTTTCAATGAATTTAGCTTGAAAGTGTCTTATTTTACGTACAAAATGCTGGTCAAATTGTTAAAAATAGCACTTTTTCAATGAATTTAGCTTGAAAGTGTCTTATTTTACGTACAAAATGCTGGTCAAATTGTTAAAAATAGCACTTTTTCAATGAATTTAGCTTGAAAGTGTCTTATTTTACGTACAAAATGCTGGTCAAATTGTTAAAAATAGCACTTTTTCAATGAATTTAGCTTGAAAGTGTCTTATTTTACGTACAAAATGCTGGTCAAATTGTTAAAAATAGCACTTTTTCAATGAATTTAGCTTGAAAGTGTCTTATTTTACGTACAAAATGCTGGTCAAATTGTTAAAAATAGCACTTTTTCAATGAATTTAGCTTGAAAGTGTCTTATTTTACGTACAAAATGCTGGTCAAATTGTTAAAAATAGCACTTTTTCAATGAATTTAGCTTGAAAGTGTCTTATTTTACGTACAAAATGCTGGTCAAATTGTTAAAAATAGCACTTTTTCAATGAATTTAGCTTGAAAGTGTCTTATTTTACGTACAAAATGCTGGTCAAATTGTTAAAAATAGCACTTTTTCAATGAATTTAGCTTGAAAGTGTCTTATTTTACGTACAAAATGCTGGTCAAATTGTTAAAAATAGCACTTTTTCAATGAATTTAGCTTGAAAGTGTCTTATTTTACGTACAAAATGCTGGTCAAATTGTTAAAAATAGCACTTTTTCAATGAATTTAGCTTGAAAGTGTCTTATTTTACGTACAAAATGCTGGTCAAATTGTTAAAAATAGCACTTTTTCAATGAATTTAGCTTGAAAGTGTCTTATTTTACGTACAAAATGCTGGTCAAATTGTTAAAAATAGCACTTTTTCAATGAATTTAGCTTGAAAGTGTCTTATTTTACGTACAAAATGCTGGTCAAATTGTTAAAAATAGCACTTTTTCAATGAATTTAGCTTGAAAGTGTCTTATTTTACGTACAAAATGCTGGTCAAATTGTTAAAAATAGCACTTTTTCAATGAATTTAGCTTGAAAGTGTCTTATTTTACGTACAAAATGCTGGTCAAATTGTTAAAAATAGCACTTTTTCAATGAATTTAGCTTGAAAGTGTCTTATTTTACGTACAAAATGCTGGTCAAATTGTTAAAAATAGCACTTTTTCAATGAATTTAGCTTGAAAGTGTCTTATTTTACGTACAAAATGCTGGTCAAATTGTTAAAAATAGCACTTTTTCAATGAATTTAGCTTGAAAGTGTCTTATTTTACGTACAAAATGCTGGTCAAATTGTTAAAAATAGCACTTTTTCAATGAATTTAGCTTGAAAGTGTCTTATTTTACGTACAAAATGCTGGTCAAATTGTTAAAAATAGCACTTTTTCAATGAATTTAGCTTGAAAGTGTCTTATTTTACGTACAAAATGCTGGTCAAATTGTTAAAAATAGCACTTTTTCAATGAATTTAGCTTGAAAGTGTCTTATTTTACGTACAAAATGCTGGTCAAATTGTTAAAAATAGCACTTTTTCAATGAATTTAGCTTGAAAGTGTCTTATTTTACGTACAAAATGCTGGTCAAATTGTTAAAAATAGCACTTTTTCAATGAATTTAGCTTGAAAGTGTCTTATTTTACGTACAAAATGCTGGTCAAATTGTTAAAAATAGCACTTTTTCAATGAATTTAGCTTGAAAGTGTCTTATTTTACGTACAAAATGCTGGTCAAATTGTTAAAAATAGCACTTTTTCAATGAATTTAGCTTGAAAGTGTCTTATTTTACGTACAAAATGCTGGTCAAATTGTTAAAAATAGCACTTTTTCAATGAATTTAGCTTGAAAGTGTCTTATTTTACGTACAAAATGCTGGTCAAATTGTTAAAAATAGCACTTTTTCAATGAATTTAGCTTGAAAGTGTCTTATTTTACGTACAAAATGCTGGTCAAATTGTTAAAAATAGCACTTTTTCAATGAATTTAGCTTGAAAGTGTCTTATTTTACGTACAAAATGCTGGTCAAATTGTTAAAAATAGCACTTTTTCAATGAATTTAGCTTGAAAGTGTCTTATTTTACGTACAAAATGCTGGTCAAATTGTTAAAAATAGCACTTTTCAATGAATTTAGCTTGAAAGTGTCTTATTTTACGTACAAAATGCTGGTCAAATTGTTAAAAATAGCACTTTTTCAATGAATTTAGCTTGAAAGTGTCTTATTTTACGTACAAAATGCTGGTCAAATTGTTAAAAATAGCACTTTTTCAATGAATTTAGCTTGAAAGTGTCTTATTTTACGTACAAAATGCTGGTCAAATTGTTAAAAATAGCACTTTTTCAATGAATTTAGCTTGAAAGTGTCTTATTTTACGTACAAAATGCTGGTCAAATTGTTAAAAATAGCACTTTTTCAATGAATTTAGCTTGAAAGTGTCTTATTTTACGTACAAAATGCTGGTCAAATTGTTAAAAATAGCACTTTTTCAATGAATTTAGCTTGAAAGTGTCTTATTTTACGTACAAAATGTGGGTCAAATTGTTAAAAATAGCACTTTTTCAATGAATTTAGCTTGAAAGTGTCTTATTTTACGTACAAAATGCTGGTCAAATTGTTAAAAATAGCACTTTTTCAATGAATTTAGCTTGAAAGTGTCTTATTTTACGTACAAAATGCTGGTCAAATTGTTAAAAATAGCACTTTTTCAATGAATTTAGCTTGAAAGTGTCTTATTTTACGTACAAAATGCTGGTCAAATTGTTAAAAATAGCACTTTTTCAATGAATTTAGCTTGAAAGTGTCTTATTTTACGTACAAAATGCTGGTCAAATTGTTAAAAATAGCACTTTTTCAATGAATTTAGCTTGAAAGTGTCTTATTTTACGTACAAAATGCTGGTCAAATTGTTAAAAATAGCACTTTTTCAATGAATTTAGCTTGAAAGTGTCTTATTTTACGTACAAAATGCTGGTCAAATTGTTAAAAATAGCACTTTTTCAATGAATTTAGCTTGAAAGTGTCTTATTTTACGTACAAAATGTGGGTCAAATTGTTAAAAATAGCACTTTTTCAATGAATTTAGCTTGAAAGTGTCTTATTTTACGTACAAAATGCTGGTCAAATTGTTAAAAATAGCACTTTTTCAATGAATTTAGCTTGAAAGTGTCTTATTTTACGTACAAAATGCGGGTCAAATTGTTAAAAATAGCACTTTTTCAATGAATTTAGCTTGAAAGTGTCTTATTTTACGTACAAAATGCTGGTCAAATTGTTAAAAATAGCACTTTTTCAATGAATTTAGCTTGAAAGTGTCTTATTTTACGTACAAAATGCTGGTCAAATTGTTAAAAATAGCACTTTTTCAATGAATTTAGCTTGAAAGTGTCTTATTTTACGTACAAAATGCTATGAAATTGTTAAAAATAGCACTTTTTCAATGAATTTAGCTTGAAAGTGTCTTATTTTACGTACAAAATGCGGGTCAAATTGTTAAAAATAGCACTTTTTCAATGAATTTAGCTTGAAAGTGTCTTATTTTACGTACAAAATGCTGGTCAAATTGTTAAAAATAGCACTTTTTCAATGAATTTAGCTTGAAAGTGTCTTATTTTACGTACAAAATGCTGGTCAAATTGTTAAAAATAGCACTTTTCAATGAATTTAGCTTGAAAGTGTCTTATTTTACGTACAAAATGCTGGTCAAATTGTTAAAAATAGCACTTTTTCAATGAATTTAGCTTGAAAGTGTCTTATTTTACGTACAAAATGCGGGTCAAATTGTTAAAAATAGCACTTTTTCAATGAATTTAGCTTGAAAGTGTCTTATTTTACGTACAAAATGCGGGTCAAATTGTTAAAAATAGCACTTTTTCAATGAATTTAGCTTGAAAGTGTCTTATTTTACGTACAAAATGTGGGTCAAATTGTTAAAAATAGCACTTTTTCAATGAATTTAGCTTGAAAGTGTCTTATTTTACGTACAAAATGCTGGTCAAATTGTTAAAAATAGCACTTTTTCAATGAATTTAGCTTGAAAGTGTCTTATTTTACGTACAAAATGCTGGTCAAATTGTTAAAAATAGCACTTTTTCAATGAATTTAGCTTGAAAGTGTCTTATTTTACGTACAAAATGCTGGTCAAATTGTTAAAAATAGCACTTTTTCAATGAATTTAGCTTGAAAGTGTCTTATTTTACGTACAAAATGCTGGTCAAATTGTTAAAAATAGCACTTTTTCAATGAATTTAGCTTGAAAGTGTCTTATTTTACGTACAAAATGCTGGTCAAATTGTTAAAAATAGCACTTTTTCAATGAATTTAGCTTGAAAGTGTCTTATTTTACGTACAAAATGCTGGTCAAATTGTTAAAAATAGCACTTTTTCAATGAATTTAGCTTGAAAGTGTCTTATTTTACGTACAAAATGCTGGTCAAATTGTTAAAAATAGCACTTTTTCAATGAATTTAGCTTGAAAGTGTCTTATTTTACGTACAAAATGCTGGTCAAATTGTTAAAAATAGCACTTTTTCAATGAATTTAGCTTGAAAGTGTCTTATTTTACGTACAAAATGCGGGTCAAATTGTTAAAAATAGCACTTTTTCAATGAATTTAGCTTGAAAGTGTCTTATTTTACGTACAAAATGCGGGTCAAATTGTTAAAAATAGCACTTTTTCAATGAATTTAGCTTGAAAGTGTCTTATTTTACGTACAAAATGCGGGTCAAATTGTTAAAAATAGCACTTTTTCAATGAATTTAGCTTGAAAGTGTCTTATTTTACGTACAAAATGCGGGTCAAATTGTTAAAAATAGCACTTTTTCAATGAATTTAGCTTGAAAGTGTCTTATTTTACGTACAAAATGCGGGTCAAATTGTTAAAAATAGCACTTTTTCAATGAATTTAGCTTGAAAGTGTCTTATTTTACGTACAAAATGCTGGTCAAATTGTTAAAAATAGCACTTTTTCAATGAATTTAGCTTGAAAGTGTCTTATTTTACGTACAAAATGCTGGTCAAATTGTTAAAAATAGCACTTTTCAATGAATTTAGCTTGAAAGTGTCTTATTTACGTACAAAATGCGGGTCAAATTGTTAAAAATAGCACTTTTTCAATGAATTTAGCTTGAAAGTGTCTTATTTTACGTACAAAATGCGGGTCAAATTGTTAAAAATAGCACTTTTTCAATGAATTTAGCTTGAAAGTGTCTTATTTTACGTACAAAATGCGGGTCAAATTGTTAAAAATAGCACTTTTTCAATGAATTTAGCTTGAAAGTGTCTTATTTTACGTACAAAATGCGGGTCAAATTGTTAAAAATAGCACTTTTTCAATGAATTTAGCTTGAAAGTGTCTTATTTTACGTACAAAATGCGGGTCAAATTGTTAAAAATAGCACTTTTTCAATGAATTTAGCTTGAAAGTGTCTTATTTTACGTACAAAATGCGGGTCAAATTGTTAAAAATAGCACTTTTTCAATGAATTTAGCTTGAAAGTGTCTTATTTTACGTACAAAATGCGGGTCAAATTGTTAAAAATAGCACTTTTTCAATGAATTTAGCTTGAAAGTGTCTTATTTTACGTACAAAATGCTGGTCAAATTGTTAAAAATAGCACTTTTTCAATGAATTTAGCTTGAAAGTGTCTTATTTTACGTACAAAATGCTGGTCAAATTGTTAAAAATAGCACTTTTCAATGAATTTAGCTTGAAAGTGTCTTATTTTACGTACAAAATGCTGGGTCAAATTGTTAAAAATAGCACTTTTCAATGAATTTAGCTTGAAAGTGTCTTATTTTACGTACAAAATGCTGGTCAAATTGTTAAAAATAGCACTTTTTCAATGAATTTAGCTTGAAAGTGTCTTATTTTACGTACAAAATGCTGGTCAAATTGTTAAAAATAGCACTTTTTCAATGAATTTAGCTTGAAAGTGTCTTATTTTACGTACAAAATGCGGGTCAAATTGTTAAAAATAGCACTTTTTCAATGAATTTAGCTTGAAAGTGTCTTATTTTACGTACAAAATGCTGGTCAAATTGTTAAAATAGCACTTTTTCAATGAATTTAGCTTGAAAGTGTCTTATTTTACGTACAAAATGCGGGTCAAATTGTTAAAAATAGCACTTTTTCAATGAATTTAGCTTGAAAGTGTCTTATTTTACGTACAAAATGCTGGTCAAATTGTTAAAAATAGCACTTTTTCAATGAATTTAGCTTGAAAGTGTCTTATTTTACGTACAAAATGCGGGTCAAATTGTTAAAAATAGCACTTTTTCAATGAATTTAGCTTGAAAGTGTCTTATTTTACGTACAAAATGCTGGTCAAATTGTTAAAAATAGCACTTTTTCAATGAATTTAGCTTGAAAGTGTCTTATTTTACGTACAAAATGCTGGTCAAATTGTTAAAAATAGCACTTTTTCAATGAATTTAGCTTGAAAGTGTCTTATTTTACGTACAAAATGCGGGTCAAATTGTTAAAAATAGCACTTTTTCAATGAATTTAGCTTGAAAGTGTCTTATTTTACGTACAAAATGCTGGTCAAATTGTTAAAAATAGCACTTTTTCAATGAATTTAGCTTGAAAGTGTCTTATTTTACGTACAAAATGCGGGTCAAATTGTTAAAAATAGCACTTTTTCAATGAATTTAGCTTGAAAGTGTCTTATTTTACGTACAAAATGCGGGTCAAATTGTTAAAAATAGCACTTTTTCAATGAATTTAGCTTGAAAGTGTCTTATTTTACGTACAAAATGCGGGTCAAATTGTTAAAAATAGCACTTTTTCAATGAATTTAGCTTGAAAGTGTCTTATTTTACGTACAAAATGCGGGTCAAATTGTTAAAAATAGCACTTTTTCAATGAATTTAGCTTGAAAGTGTCTTATTTTACGTACAAAATGCGGGTCAAATTGTTAAAAATAGCACTTTTTCAATGAATTTAGCTTGAAAGTGTCTTATTTTACGTACAAAATGCGGGTCAAATTGTTAAAAATAGCACTTTTTCAATGAATTTAGCTTGAAAGTGTCTTATTTTACGTACAAAATGCGGGTCAAATTGTTAAAAATAGCACTTTTTCAATGAATTTAGCTTGAAAGTGTCTTATTTTACGTACAAAATGCTGGTCAAATTGTTAAAAATAGCACTTTTTCAATGAATTTAGCTTGAAAGTGTCTTATTTTACGTACAAAATGCGGGTCAAATTGTTAAAAATAGCACTTTTTCAATGAATTTAGCTTGAAAGTGTCTTATTTTACGTACAAAATGCGGGTCAAATTGTTAAAAATAGCACTTTTTCAATGAATTTAGCTTGAAAGTGTCTTATTTTACGTACAAAATGCGGGTCAAATTGTTAAAAATAGCACTTTTTCAATGAATTTAGCTTGAAAGTGTCTTATTTTACGTACAAAATGCGGGTCAAATTGTTAAAAATAGCACTTTTTCAATGAATTTAGCTTGAAAGTGTCTTATTTTACGTACAAAATGCGGGTCAAATTGTTAAAAATAGCACTTTTTCAATGAATTTAGCTTGAAAGTGTCTTATTTTACGTACAAAATGCGGGTCAAATTGTTAAAAATAGCACTTTTTCAATGAATTTAGCTTGAAAGTGTCTTATTTTACGTACAAAATGCGGGTCAAATTGTTAAAAATAGCACTTTTCAATGAATTTAGCTTGAAAGTGTCTTATTTTACGTACAAAATGCGGGTCAAATTGTTAAAAATAGCACTTTTTCAATGAATTTAGCTTGAAAGTGTCTTATTTTACGTACAAAATGCGGGTCAAATTGTTAAAAATAGCACTTTTCAATGAATTTAGCTTGAAAGTGTCTTATTTTACGTACAAAATGCGGGTCAAATTGTTAAAAATAGCACTTTTTCAATGAATTTAGCTTGAAAGTGTCTTATTTTACGTACAAAATGCGGGTCAAATTGTTAAAAATAGCACTTTTTCAATGAATTTAGCTTGAAAGTGTCTTATTTTACGTACAAAATGCGGGTCAAATTGTTAAAAATAGCACTTTTTCAATGAATTTAGCTTGAAAGTGTCTTATTTTACGTACAAAATGCGGGTCAAATTGTTAAAAATAGCACTTTTTCAATGAATTTAGCTTGAAAGTGTCTTATTTTACGTACAAAATGCGGGTCAAATTGTTAAAAATAGCACTTTTTCAATGAATTTAGCTTGAAAGTGTCTTATTTTACGTACAAAATGCGGGTCAAATTGTTAAAAATAGCACTTTTTCAATGAATTTAGCTTGAAAGTGTCTTATTTTACGTACAAAATGCGGGTCAAATTGTTAAAAATAGCACTTTTTCAATGAATTTAGCTTGAAAGTGTCTTATTTTACGTACAAAATGCGGGTCAAATTGTTAAAAATAGCACTTTTTCAATGAATTTAGCTTGAAAGTGTCTTATTTTACGTACAAAATGCGGGTCAAATTGTTAAAAATAGCACTTTTTCAATGAATTTAGCTTGAAAGTGTCTTATTTTACGTACAAAATGCGGGTCAAATTGTTAAAAATAGCACTTTTTCAATGAATTTAGCTTGAAAGTGTCTTATTTTACGTACAAAATGCGGGTCAAATTGTTAAAAATAGCACTTTTTCAATGAATTTAGCTTGAAAGTGTCTTATTTTACGTACAAAATGCGGGTCAAATTGTTAAAAATAGCACTTTTTCAATGAATTTAGCTTGAAAGTGTCTTATTTTACGTACAAAATGCGGGTCAAATTGTTAAAAATAGCACTTTTCAATGAATTTAGCTTGAAAGTGTCTTATTTTACGTACAAAATGCGGGTCAAATTGTTAAAAATAGCACTTTTTCAATGAATTTAGCTTGAAAGTGTCTTATTTTACGTACAAAATGCGGGTCAAATTGTTAAAAATAGCACTTTTCAATGAATTTAGCTTGAAAGTGTCTTATTTTACGTACAAAATGCGGGTCAAATTGTTAAAAATAGCACTTTTTCAATGAATTTAGCTTGAAAGTGTCTTATTTTACGTACAAAATGCGGGTCAAATTGTTAAAAATAGCACTTTTTCAATGAATTTAGCTTGAAAGTGTCTTATTTTACGTACAAAATGCGGGTCAAATTGTTAAAAATAGCACTTTTTCAATGAATTTAGCTTGAAAGTGTCTTATTTTACGTACAAAATGCGGGTCAAATTGTTAAAAATAGCACTTTTTCAATGAATTTAGCTTGAAAGTGTCTTATTTTACGTACAAAATGCGGGTCAAATTGTTAAAAATAGCACTTTTTCAATGAATTTAGCTTGAAAGTGTCTTATTTTACGTACAAAATGCGGGTCAAATTGTTAAAAATAGCACTTTTTCAATGAATTTAGCTTGAAAGTGTCTTATTTTACGTACAAAATGCGGGTCAAATTGTTAAAAATAGCACTTTTCAATGAATTTAGCTTGAAAGTGTCTTATTTTACGTACAAAATGCGGGTCAAATTGTTAAAAATAGCACTTTTTCAATGAATTTAGCTTGAAAGTGTCTTATTTTACGTACAAAATGCGGGTCAAATTGTTAAAAATAGCACTTTTTCAATGAATTTAGCTTGAAAGTGTCTTATTTTACGTACAAAATGCGGGTCAAATTGTTAAAAATAGCACTTTTCAATGAATTTAGCTTGAAAGTGTCTTATTTTACGTACAAAATGCGGGTCAAATTGTTAAAAATAGCACTTTTTCAATGAATTTAGCTTGAAAGTGTCTTATTTTACGTACAAAATGCGGGTCAAATTGTTAAAAATAGCACTTTTTCAATGAATTTAGCTTGAAAGTGTCTTATTTTACGTACAAAATGCGGGTCAAATTGTTAAAAATAGCACTTTTTCAATGAATTTAGCTTGAAAGTGTCTTATTTTACGTACAAAATGCGGGTCAAATTGTTAAAAATAGCACTTTTTCAATGAATTTAGCTTGAAAGTGTCTTATTTTACGTACAAAATGCGGGTCAAATTGTTAAAAATAGCACTTTTTCAATGAATTTAGCTTGAAAGTGTCTTATTTTACGTACAAAATGCGGGTCAAATTGTTAAAAATAGCACTTTTTCAATGAATTTAGCTTGAAAGTGTCTTATTTTACGTACAAAATGCGGGTCAAATTGTTAAAAATAGCACTTTTTCAATGAATTTAGCTTGAAAGTGTCTTATTTTACGTACAAAATGCGGGTCAAATTGTTAAAAATAGCACTTTTTCAATGAATTTAGCTTGAAAGTGTCTTATTTTACGTACAAAATGCGGGTCAAATTGTTAAAAATAGCACTTTTTCAATGAATTTAGCTTGAAAGTGTCTTATTTTACGTACAAAATGCGGGTCAAATTGTTAAAAATAGCACTTTTTCAATGAATTTAGCTTGAAAGTGTCTTATTTTACGTACAAAATGCGGGTCAAATTGTTAAAAATAGCACTTTTTCAATGAATTTAGCTTGAAAGTGTCTTATTTTACGTACAAAATGCGGGTCAAATTGTTAAAAATAGCACTTTTTCAATGAATTTAGCTTGAAAGTGTCTTATTTTACGTACAAAATGCGGGTCAAATTGTTAAAAATAGCACTTTTCAATGAATTTAGCTTGAAAGTGTCTTATTTTACGTACAAAATGCGGGTCAAATTGTTAAAAATAGCACTTTTCAATGAATTTAGCTTGAAAGTGTCTTATTTTACGTACAAAATGCGGGTCAAATTGTTAAAAATAGCACTTTTTCAATGAATTTAGCTTGAAAGTGTCTTATTTTACGTACAAAATGCGGGTCAAATTGTTAAAAATAGCACTTTTTCAATGAATTTAGCTTGAAAGTGTCTTATTTTACGTACAAAATGCGGGTCAAATTGTTAAAAATAGCACTTTTTCAATGAATTTAGCTTGAAAGTGTCTTATTTTACGTACAAAATGCGGGTCAAATTGTTAAAAATAGCACTTTTTCAATGAATTTAGCTTGAAAGTGTCTTATTTTACGTACAAAATGCGGGTCAAATTGTTAAAAATAGCACTTTTTCAATGAATTTAGCTTGAAAGTGTCTTATTTTACGTACAAAATGCGGGTCAAATTGTTAAAAATAGCACTTTTTCAATGAATTTAGCTTGAAAGTGTCTTATTTTACGTACAAAATGCGGGTCAAATTGTTAAAAATAGCACTTTTTCAATGAATTTAGCTTGAAAGTGTCTTATTTTACGTACAAAATGCGGGTCAAATTGTTAAAAATAGCACTTTTTCAATGAATTTAGCTTGAAAGTGTCTTATTTTACGTACAAAATGCGGGTCAAATTGTTAAAAATAGCACTTTTTCAATGAATTTAGCTTGAAAGTGTCTTATTTTACGTACAAAATGCGGGTCAAATTGTTAAAAATAGCACTTTTCAATGAATTTAGCTTGAAAGTGTCTTATTTTACGTACAAAATGCGGGTCAAATTGTTAAAAATAGCACTTTTTCAATGAATTTAGCTTGAAAGTGTCTTATTTTACGTACAAAATGCGGGTCAAATTGTTAAAAATAGCACTTTTTCAATGAATTTAGCTTGAAAGTGTCTTATTTTACGTACAAAATGCGGGTCAAATTGTTAAAAATAGCACTTTTTCAATGAATTTAGCTTGAAAGTGTCTTATTTTACGTACAAAATGCGGGTCAAATTGTTAAAAATAGCACTTTTTCAATGAATTTAGCTTGAAAGTGTCTTATTTTACGTACAAAATGCGGGTCAAATTGTTAAAAATAGCACTTTTTCAATGAATTTAGCTTGAAAGTGTCTTATTTTACGTACAAAATGCGGGTCAAATTGTTAAAAATAGCACTTTTTCAATGAATTTAGCTTGAAAGTGTCTTATTTTACGTACAAAATGCGGGTCAAATTGTTAAAAATAGCACTTTTTCAATGAATTTAGCTTGAAAGTGTCTTATTTTACGTACAAAATGCGGGTCAAATTGTTAAAAATAGCACTTTTTCAATGAATTTAGCTTGAAAGTGTCTTATTTTACGTACAAAATGCGGGTCAAATTGTTAAAAATAGCACTTTTTCAATGAATTTAGCTTGAAAGTGTCTTATTTTACGTACAAAATGCGGGTCAAATTGTTAAAAATAGCACTTTTTCAATGAATTTAGCTTGAAAGTGTCTTATTTTACGTACAAAATGCGGGTCAAATTGTTAAAAATAGCACTTTTTCAATGAATTTAGCTTGAAAGTGTCTTATTTTACGTACAAAATGCGGGTCAAATTGTTAAAAATAGCACTTTTTCAATGAATTTAGCTTGAAAGTGTCTTATTTTACGTACAAAATGCGGGTCAAATTGTTAAAAATAGCACTTTTTCAATGAATTTAGCTTGAAAGTGTCTTATTTTACGTACAAAATGCGGGTCAAATTGTTAAAAATAGCACTTTTTCAATGAATTTAGCTTGAAAGTGTCTTATTTTACGTACAAAATGCGGGTCAAATTGTTAAAAATAGCACTTTTTCAATGAATTTAGCTTGAAAGTGTCTTATTTTACGTACAAAATGCGGGTCAAATTGTTAAAAATAGCACTTTTTCAATGAATTTAGCTTGAAAGTGTCTTATTTTACGTACAAAATGCGGGTCAAATTGTTAAAAATAGCACTTTTTCAATGAATTTAGCTTGAAAGTGTCTTATTTTACGTACAAAATGCGGGTCAAATTGTTAAAAATAGCACTTTTTCAATGAATTTAGCTTGAAAGTGTCTTATTTTACGTACAAAATGCGGGTCAAATTGTTAAAAATAGCACTTTTTCAATGAATTTAGCTTGAAAGTGTCTTATTTTACGTACAAAATGCGGGTCAAATTGTTAAAAATAGCACTTTTTCAATGAATTTAGCTTGAAAGTGTCTTATTTTACGTACAAAATGCGGGTCAAATTGTTAAAAATAGCACTTTTTCAATGAATTTAGCTTGAAAGTGTCTTATTTTACGTACAAAATGCGGGTCAAATTGTTAAAAATAGCACTTTTTCAATGAATTTAGCTTGAAAGTGTCTTATTTTACGTACAAAATGCGGGTCAAATTGTTAAAAATAGCACTTTTTCAATGAATTTAGCTTGAAAGTGTCTTATTTTACGTACAAAATGCGGGTCAAATTGTTAAAAATAGCACTTTTTCAATGAATTTAGCTTGAAAGTGTCTTATTTTACGTACAAAATGCGGGTCAAATTGTTAAAAATAGCACTTTTTCAATGAATTTAGCTTGAAAGTGTCTTATTTTACGTACAAAATGCGGGTCAAATTGTTAAAAATAGCACTTTTTCAATGAATTTAGCTTGAAAGTGTCTTATTTTACGTACAAAATGCGGGTCAAATTGTTAAAAATAGCACTTTTTCAATGAATTTAGCTTGAAAGTGTCTTATTTTACGTACAAAATGCGGGTCAAATTGTTAAAAATAGCACTTTTTCAATGAATTTAGCTTGAAAGTGTCTTATTTTACGTACAAAATGCGGGTCAAATTGTTAAAAATAGCACTTTTTCAATGAATTTAGCTTGAAAGTGTCTTATTTTACGTACAAAATGCGGGTCAAATTGTTAAAAATAGCACTTTTTCAATGAATTTAGCTTGAAAGTGTCTTATTTTACGTACAAAATGCGGGTCAAATTGTTAAAAATAGCACTTTTTCAATGAATTTAGCTTGAAAGTGTCTTATTTTACGTACAAAATGCGGGTCAAATTGTTAAAAATAGCACTTTTCAATGAATTTAGCTTGAAAGTGTCTTATTTTACGTACAAAATGCGGGTCAAATTGTTAAAAATAGCACTTTTTCAATGAATTTAGCTTGAAAGTGTCTTATTTTACGTACAAAATGCGGGTCAAATTGTTAAAAATAGCACTTTTTCAATGAATTTAGCTTGAAAGTGTCTTATTTTACGTACAAAATGCGGGTCAAATTGTTAAAAATAGCACTTTTTCAATGAATTTAGCTTGAAAGTGTCTTATTTTACGTACAAAATGCGGGTCAAATTGTTAAAAATAGCACTTTTTCAATGAATTTAGCTTGAAAGTGTCTTATTTTACGTACAAAATGCGGGTCAAATTGTTAAAAATAGCACTTTTTCAATGAATTTAGCTTGAAAGTGTCTTATTTTACGTACAAAATGCGGGTCAAATTGTTAAAAATAGCACTTTTTCAATGAATTTAGCTTGAAAGTGTCTTATTTTACGTACAAAATGCGGGTCAAATTGTTAAAAATAGCACTTTTTCAATGAATTTAGCTTGAAAGTGTCTTATTTTACGTACAAAATGCGGGTCAAATTGTTAAAAATAGCACTTTTTCAATGAATTTAGCTTGAAAGTGTCTTATTTTACGTACAAAATGCGGGTCAAATTGTTAAAAATAGCACTTTTTCAATGAATTTAGCTTGAAAGTGTCTTATTTTACGTACAAAATGCGGGTCAAATTGTTAAAAATAGCACTTTTTCAATGAATTTAGCTTGAAAGTGTCTTATTTTACGTACAAAATGCGGGTCAAATTGTTAAAAATAGCACTTTTTCAATGAATTTAGCTTGAAAGTGTCTTATTTTACGTACAAAATGCGGGTCAAATTGTTAAAAATAGCACTTTTTCAATGAATTTAGCTTGAAAGTGTCTTATTTTACGTACAAAATGCGGGTCAAATTGTTAAAAATAGCACTTTTTCAATGAATTTAGCTTGAAAGTGTCTTATTTTACGTACAAAATGCGGGTCAAATTGTTAAAAATAGCACTTTTTCAATGAATTTAGCTTGAAAGTGTCTTATTTTACGTACAAAATGCGGGTCAAATTGTTAAAAATAGCACTTTTTCAATGAATTTAGCTTGAAAGTGTCTTATTTTACGTACAAAATGCGGGTCAAATTGTTAAAAATAGCACTTTTTCAATGAATTTAGCTTGAAAGTGTCTTATTTTACGTACAAAATGCGGGTCAAATTGTTAAAAATAGCACTTTTTCAATGAATTTAGCTTGAAAGTGTCTTATTTTACGTACAAAATGCGGGTCAAATTGTTAAAAATAGCACTTTTTCAATGAATTTAGCTTGAAAGTGTCTTATTTTACGTACAAAATGCGGGTCAAATTGTTAAAAATAGCACTTTTTCAATGAATTTAGCTTGAAAGTGTCTTATTTTACGTACAAAATGCGGGTCAAATTGTTAAAAATAGCACTTTTTCAATGAATTTAGCTTGAAAGTGTCTTATTTTACGTACAAAATGCGGGTCAAATTGTTAAAAATAGCACTTTTTCAATGAATTTAGCTTGAAAGTGTCTTATTTTACGTACAAAATGCGGGTCAAATTGTTAAAAATAGCACTTTTTCAATGAATTTAGCTTGAAAGTGTCTTATTTTACGTACAAAATGCGGGTCAAATTGTTAAAAATAGCACTTTTTCAATGAATTTAGCTTGAAAGTGTCTTATTTTACGTACAAAATGCGGGTCAAATTGTTAAAAATAGCACTTTTTCAATGAATTTAGCTTGAAAGTGTCTTATTTTACGTACAAAATGCGGGTCAAATTGTTAAAAATAGCACTTTTTCAATGAATTTAGCTTGAAAGTGTCTTATTTTACGTACAAAATGCGGGTCAAATTGTTAAAAATAGCACTTTTTCAATGAATTTAGCTTGAAAGTGTCTTATTTTACGTACAAAATGCGGGTCAAATTGTTAAAAATAGCACTTTTTCAATGAATTTAGCTTGAAAGTGTCTTATTTTACGTACAAAATGCGGGTCAAATTGTTAAAAATAGCACTTTTTCAATGAATTTAGCTTGAAAGTGTCTTATTTTACGTACAAAATGCGGGTCAAATTGTTAAAAATAGCACTTTTTCAATGAATTTAGCTTGAAAGTGTCTTATTTTACGTACAAAATGCGGGTCAAATTGTTAAAAATAGCACTTTTTCAATGAATTTAGCTTGAAAGTGTCTTATTTTACGTACAAAATGCGGGTCAAATTGTTAAAAATAGCACTTTTTCAATGAATTTAGCTTGAAAGTGTCTTATTTTACGTACAAAATGCGGGTCAAATTGTTAAAAATAGCACTTTTTCAATGAATTTAGCTTGAAAGTGTCTTATTTTACGTACAAAATGCGGGTCAAATTGTTAAAAATAGCACTTTTTCAATGAATTTAGCTTGAAAGTGTCTTATTTTACGTACAAAATGCGGGTCAAATTGTTAAAAATAGCACTTTTTCAATGAATTTAGCTTGAAAGTGTCTTATTTTACGTACAAAATGCGGGTCAAATTGTTAAAAATAGCACTTTTTCAATGAATTTAGCTTGAAAGTGTCTTATTTTACGTACAAAATGCGGGTCAAATTGTTAAAAATAGCACTTTTTCAATGAATTTAGCTTGAAAGTGTCTTATTTTACGTACAAAATGCGGGTCAAATTGTTAAAAATAGCACTTTTTCAATGAATTTAGCTTGAAAGTGTCTTATTTTACGTACAAAATGCGGGTCAAATTGTTAAAAATAGCACTTTTTCAATGAATTTAGCTTGAAAGTGTCTTATTTTACGTACAAAATGCGGGTCAAATTGTTAAAAATAGCACTTTTTCAATGAATTTAGCTTGAAAGTGTCTTATTTTACGTACAAAATGCGGGTCAAATTGTTAAAAATAGCACTTTTTCAATGAATTTAGCTTGAAAGTGTCTTATTTTACGTACAAAATGCGGGTCAAATTGTTAAAAATAGCACTTTTCAATGAATTTAGCTTGAAAGTGTCTTATTTTACGTACAAAATGCGGGTCAAATTGTTAAAAATAGCACTTTTTCAATGAATTTAGCTTGAAAGTGTCTTATTTTACGTACAAAATGCGGGTCAAATTGTTAAAAATAGCACTTTTTCAATGAATTTAGCTTGAAAGTGTCTTATTTTACGTACAAAATGCGGGTCAAATTGTTAAAAATAGCACTTTTTCAATGAATTTAGCTTGAAAGTGTCTTATTTTACGTACAAAATGCGGGTCAAATTGTTAAAAATAGCACTTTTTCAATGAATTTAGCTTGAAAGTGTCTTATTTTACGTACAAAATGCGGGTCAAATTGTTAAAAATAGCACTTTTTCAATGAATTTAGCTTGAAAGTGTCTTATTTTACGTACAAAATGCGGGTCAAATTGTTAAAAATAGCACTTTTTCAATGAATTTAGCTTGAAAGTGTCTTATTTTACGTACAAAATGCGGGTCAAATTGTTAAAAATAGCACTTTTTCAATGAATTTAGCTTGAAAGTGTCTTATTTTACGTACAAAATGCGGGTCAAATTGTTAAAAATAGCACTTTTTCAATGAATTTAGCTTGAAAGTGTCTTATTTTACGTACAAAATGCGGGTCAAATTGTTAAAAATAGCACTTTTTCAATGAATTTAGCTTGAAAGTGTCTTATTTTACGTACAAAATGCGGGTCAAATTGTTAAAAATAGCACTTTTTCAATGAATTTAGCTTGAAAGTGTCTTATTTTACGTACAAAATGCGGGTCAAATTGTTAAAAATAGCACTTTTTCAATGAATTTAGCTTGAAAGTGTCTTATTTTACGTACA
Organism: Anopheles stephensi; assembly: GCF_013141755.1. Classification (NCBI taxonomy): domain Eukaryota; kingdom Metazoa; phylum Arthropoda; class Insecta; order Diptera; family Culicidae; genus Anopheles; species Anopheles stephensi. The sequence goes on along the minus strand of NW_023405016.1, from coordinate 70,401 downwards.
AAATGCGGGTCAAATTGTTAAAAATAGCACTTTTTCAATGAATTTAGCTTGAAAGTGTCTTATTTTACGTACAAAATGCGGGTCAAATTGTTAAAAATAGCACTTTTTCAATGAATTTAGCTTGAAAGTGTCTTATTTTACGTACAAAATGCGGGTCAAATTGTTAAAAATAGCACTTTTTCAATGAATTTAGCTTGAAAGTGTCTTATTTTACGTACAAAATGCGGGTCAAATTGTTAAAAATAGCACTTTTTCAATGAATTTAGCTTGAAAGTGTCTTATTTTACGTACAAAATGCGGGTCAAATTGTTAAAAATAGCACTTTTTCAATGAATTTAGCTTGAAAGTGTCTTATTTTACGTACAAAATGCGGGTCAAATTGTTAAAAATAGCACTTTTTCAATGAATTTAGCTTGAAAGTGTCTTATTTTACGTACAAAATGCGGGTCAAATTGTTAAAAATAGCACTTTTTCAATGAATTTAGCTTGAAAGTGTCTTATTTTACGTACAAAATGCGGGTCAAATTGTTAAAAATAGCACTTTTTCAATGAATTTAGCTTGAAAGTGTCTTATTTTACGTACAAAATGCGGGTCAAATTGTTAAAAATAGCACTTTTTCAATGAATTTAGCTTGAAAGTGTCTTATTTTACGTACAAAATGCGGGTCAAATTGTTAAAAATAGCACTTTTTCAATGAATTTAGCTTGAAAGTGTCTTATTTTACGTACAAAATGCGGGTCAAATTGTTAAAAATAGCACTTTTTCAATGAATTTAGCTTGAAAGTGTCTTATTTTACGTACAAAATGCGGGTCAAATTGTTAAAAATAGCACTTTTTCAATGAATTTAGCTTGAAAGTGTCTTATTTTACGTACAAAATGCGGGTCAAATTGTTAAAAATAGCACTTTTTCAATGAATTTAGCTTGAAAGTGTCTTATTTTACGTACAAAATGCGGGTCAAATTGTTAAAAATAGCACTTTTTCAATGAATTTAGCTTGAAAGTGTCTTATTTTACGTACAAAATGCGGGTCAAATTGTTAAAAATAGCACTTTTCAATGAATTTAGCTTGAAAGTGTCTTATTTTACGTACAAAATGCGGGTCAAATTGTTAAAAATAGCACTTTTTCAATGAATTTAGCTTGAAAGTGTCTTATTTTACGTACAAAATGCGGGTCAAATTGTTAAAAATAGCACTTTTTCAATGAATTTAGCTTGAAAGTGTCTTATTTTACGTACAAAATGCGGGTCAAATTGTTAAAAATAGCACTTTTTCAATGAATTTAGCTTGAAAGTGTCTTATTTTACGTACAAAATGCGGGTCAAATTGTTAAAAATAGCACTTTTTCAATGAATTTAGCTTGAAAGTGTCTTATTTTACGTACAAAATGCGGGTCAAATTGTTAAAAATAGCACTTTTTCAATGAATTTAGCTTGAAAGTGTCTTATTTTACGTACAAAATGCGGGTCAAATTGTTAAAAATAGCACTTTTTCAATGAATTTAGCTTGAAAGTGTCTTATTTTACGTACAAAATGCGGGTCAAATTGTTAAAAATAGCACTTTTCAATGAATTTAGCTTGAAAGTGTCTTATTTTACGTACAAAATGCGGGTCAAATTGTTAAAAATAGCACTTTTTCAATGAATTTAGCTTGAAAGTGTCTTATTTTACGTACAAAATGCGGGTCAAATTGTTAAAAATAGCACTTTTCAATGAATTTAGCTTGAAAGTGTCTTATTTTACGTACAAAATGCGGGTCAAATTGTTAAAAATAGCACTTTTTCAATGAATTTAGCTTGAAAGTGTCTTATTTTACGTACAAAATGCGGGTCAAATTGTTAAAAATAGCACTTTTTCAATGAATTTAGCTTGAAAGTGTCTTATTTTACGTACAAAATGCGGGTCAAATTGTTAAAAATAGCACTTTTTCAATGAATTTAGCTTGAAAGTGTCTTATTTTACGTACAAAATGCGGGTCAAATTGTTAAAAATAGCACTTTTTCAATGAATTTAGCTTGAAAGTGTCTTATTTTACGTACAAAATGCGGGTCAAATTGTTAAAAATAGCACTTTTTCAATGAATTTAGCTTGAAAGTGTCTTATTTTACGTACAAAATGCGGGTCAAATTGTTAAAAATAGCACTTTTCAATGAATTTAGCTTGAAAGTGTCTTATTTTACGTACAAAATGCGGGTCAAATTGTTAAAAATAGCACTTTTTCAATGAATTTAGCTTGAAAGTGTCTTATTTTACGTACAAAATGCGGGTCAAATTGTTAAAAATAGCACTTTTTCAATGAATTTAGCTTGAAAGTGTCTTATTTTACGTACAAAATGCGGGTCAAATTGTTAAAAATAGCACTTTTTCAATGAATTTAGCTTGAAAGTGTCTTATTTTACGTACAAAATGCGGGTCAAATTGTTAAAAATAGCACTTTTTCAATGAATTTAGCTTGAAAGTGTCTTATTTTACGTACAAAATGCGGGTCAAATTGTTAAAAATAGCACTTTTTCAATGAATTTAGCTTGAAAGTGTCTTATTTTACGTACAAAATGCGGGTCAAATTGTTAAAAATAGCACTTTTTCAATGAATTTAGCTTGAAAGTGTCTTATTTTACGTACAAAATGCGGGTCAAATTGTTAAAAATAGCACTTTTCAATGAATTTAGCTTGAAAGTGTCTTATTTTACGTACAAAATGCGGGTCAAATTGTTAAAAATAGCACTTTTTCAATGAATTTAGCTTGAAAGTGTCTTATTTTACGTACAAAATGCGGGTCAAATTGTTAAAAATAGCACTTTTTCAATGAATTTAGCTTGAAAGTGTCTTATTTTACGTACAAAATGCGGGTCAAATTGTTAAAAATAGCACTTTTTCAATGAATTTAGCTTGAAAGTGTCTTATTTTACGTACAAAATGCGGGTCAAATTGTTAAAAATAGCACTTTTTCAATGAATTTAGCTTGAAAGTGTCTTATTTTACGTACAAAATGCGGGTCAAATTGTTAAAAATAGCACTTTTTCAATGAATTTAGCTTGAAAGTGTCTTATTTTACGTACAAAATGCGGGTCAAATTGTTAAAAATAGCACTTTTTCAATGAATTTAGCTTGAAAGTGTCTTATTTTACGTACAAAATGCGGGTCAAATTGTTAAAAATAGCACTTTTTCAATGAATTTAGCTTGAAAGTGTCTTATTTTACGTACAAAATGCGGGTCAAATTGTTAAAAATAGCACTTTTCAATGAATTTAGCTTGAAAGTGTCTTATTTTACGTACAAAATGCGGGTCAAATTGTTAAAAATAGCACTTTTTCAATGAATTTAGCTTGAAAGTGTCTTATTTTACGTACAAAATGCGGGTCAAATTGTTAAAAATAGCACTTTTTCAATGAATTTAGCTTGAAAGTGTCTTATTTTACGTACAAAATGCGGGTCAAATTGTTAAAAATAGCACTTTTTCAATGAATTTAGCTTGAAAGTGTCTTATTTTACGTACAAAATGCGGGTCAAATTGTTAAAAATAGCACTTTTTCAATGAATTTAGCTTGAAAGTGTCTTATTTTACGTACAAAATGCGGGTCAAATTGTTAAAAATAGCACTTTTTCAATGAATTTAGCTTGAAAGTGTCTTATTTTACGTACAAAATGCGGGTCAAATTGTTAAAAATAGCACTTTTCAATGAATTTAGCTTGAAAGTGTCTTATTTTACGTACAAAATGCGGGTCAAATTGTTAAAAATAGCACTTTTTCAATGAATTTAGCTTGAAAGTGTCTTATTTTACGTACAAAATGCGGGTCAAATTGTTAAAAATAGCACTTTTTCAATGAATTTAGCTTGAAAGTGTCTTATTTTACGTACAAAATGCGGGTCAAATTGTTAAAAATAGCACTTTTCAATGAATTTAGCTTGAAAGTGTCTTATTTTACGTACAAAATGCGGGTCAAATTGTTAAAAATAGCACTTTTTCAATGAATTTAGCTTGAAAGTGTCTTATTTTACGTACAAAATGCGGGTCAAATTGTTAAAAATAGCACTTTTTCAATGAATTTAGCTTGAAAGTGTCTTATTTTACGTACAAAATGCGGGTCAAATTGTTAAAAATAGCACTTTTTCAATGAATTTAGCTTGAAAGTGTCTTATTTTACGTACAAAATGCGGGTCAAATTGTTAAAAATAGCACTTTTCAATGAATTTAGCTTGAAAGTGTCTTATTTTACGTACAAAATGCGGGTCAAATTGTTAAAAATAGCACTTTTCAATGAATTTAGCTTGAAAGTGTCTTATTTTACGTACAAAATGCGGGTCAAATTGTTAAAAATAGCACTTTTTCAATGAATTTAGCTTGAAAGTGTCTTATTTTACGTACAAAATGCGGGTCAAATTGTTAAAAATAGCACTTTTTCAATGAATTTAGCTTGAAAGTGTCTTATTTTACGTACAAAATGCGGGTCAAATTGTTAAAAATAGCACTTTTTCAATGAATTTAGCTTGAAAGTGTCTTATTTTACGTACAAAATGCGGGTCAAATTGTTAAAAATAGCACTTTTTCAATGAATTTAGCTTGAAAGTGTCTTATTTTACGTACAAAATGCGGGTCAAATTGTTAAAAATAGCACTTTTCAATGAATTTAGCTTGAAAGTGTCTTATTTTACGTACAAAATGCGGGTCAAATTGTTAAAAATAGCACTTTTTCAATGAATTTAGCTTGAAAGTGTCTTATTTTACGTACAAAATGCGGGTCAAATTGTTAAAAATAGCACTTTTTCAATGAATTTAGCTTGAAAGTGTCTTATTTTACGTACAAAATGCGGGTCAAATTGTTAAAAATAGCACTTTTTCAATGAATTTAGCTTGAAAGTGTCTTATTTTACGTACAAAATGCGGGTCAAATTGTTAAAAATAGCACTTTTTCAATGAATTTAGCTTGAAAGTGTCTTATTTTACGTACAAAATGCGGGTCAAATTGTTAAAAATAGCACTTTTTCAATGAATTTAGCTTGAAAGTGTCTTATTTTACGTACAAAATGCGGGTCAAATTGTTAAAAATAGCACTTTTTCAATGAATTTAGCTTGAAAGTGTCTTATTTTACGTACAAAATGCGGGTCAAATTGTTAAAAATAGCACTTTTTCAATGAATTTAGCTTGAAAGTGTCTTATTTTACGTACAAAATGCGGGTCAAATTGTTAAAAATAGCACTTTTTCAATGAATTTAGCTTGAAAGTGTCTTATTTTACGTACAAAATGCGGGTCAAATTGTTAAAAATAGCACTTTTTCAATGAATTTAGCTTGAAAGTGTCTTATTTTACGTACAAAATGCGGGTCAAATTGTTAAAAATAGCACTTTTTCAATGAATTTAGCTTGAAAGTGTCTTATTTTACGTACAAAATGCGGGTCAAATTGTTAAAAATAGCACTTTTTCAATGAATTTAGCTTGAAAGTGTCTTATTTTACGTACAAAATGCGGGTCAAATTGTTAAAAATAGCACTTTTTCAATGAATTTAGCTTGAAAGTGTCTTATTTTACGTACAAAATGCGGGTCAAATTGTTAAAAATAGCACTTTTTCAATGAATTTAGCTTGAAAGTGTCTTATTTTACGTACAAAATGCGGGTCAAATTGTTAAAAATAGCACTTTTTCAATGAATTTAGCTTGAAAGTGTCTTATTTTACGTACAAAATGCGGGTCAAATTGTTAAAAATAGCACTTTTTCAATGAATTTAGCTTGAAAGTGTCTTATTTTACGTACAAAATGCGGGTCAAATTGTTAAAAATAGCACTTTTTCAATGAATTTAGCTTGAAAGTGTCTTATTTTACGTACAAAATGCGGGTCAAATTGTTAAAAATAGCACTTTTTCAATGAATTTAGCTTGAAAGTGTCTTATTTTACGTACAAAATGCGGGTCAAATTGTTAAAAATAGCACTTTTTCAATGAATTTAGCTTGAAAGTGTCTTATTTTACGTACAAAATGCGGGTCAAATTGTTAAAAATAGCACTTTTCAATGAATTTAGCTTGAAAGTGTCTTATTTTACGTACAAAATGCGGGTCAAATTGTTAAAAATAGCACTTTTTCAATGAATTTAGCTTGAAAGTGTCTTATTTTACGTACAAAATGCGGGTCAAATTGTTAAAAATAGCACTTTTTCAATGAATTTAGCTTGAAAGTGTCTTATTTTACGTACAAAATGCGGGTCAAATTGTTAAAAATAGCACTTTTCAATGAATTTAGCTTGAAAGTGTCTTATTTTACGTACAAAATGCGGGTCAAATTGTTAAAAATAGCACTTTTTCAATGAATTTAGCTTGAAAGTGTCTTATTTTACGTACAAAATGCGGGTCAAATTGTTAAAAATAGCACTTTTTCAATGAATTTAGCTTGAAAGTGTCTTATTTTACGTACAAAATGCGGGTCAAATTGTTAAAAATAGCACTTTTTCAATGAATTTAGCTTGAAAGTGTCTTATTTTACGTACAAAATGCGGGTCAAATTGTTAAAAATAGCACTTTTTCAATGAATTTAGCTTGAAAGTGTCTTATTTTACGTACAAAATGCGGGTCAAATTGTTAAAAATAGCACTTTTTCAATGAATTTAGCTTGAAAGTGTCTTATTTTACGTACAAAATGCGGGTCAAATTGTTAAAAATAGCACTTTTCAATGAATTTAGCTTGAAAGTGTCTTATTTTACGTACAAAATGCGGGTCAAATTGTTAAAAATAGCACTTTTTCAATGAATTTAGCTTGAAAGTGTCTTATTTTACGTACAAAATGCGGGTCAAATTGTTAAAAATAGCACTTTTTCAATGAATTTAGCTTGAAAGTGTCTTATTTTACGTACAAAATGCGGGTCAAATTGTTAAAAATAGCACTTTTTCAATGAATTTAGCTTGAAAGTGTCTTATTTTACGTACAAAATGCGGGTCAAATTGTTAAAAATAGCACTTTTTCAATGAATTTAGCTTGAAAGTGTCTTATTTTACGTACAAAATGCGGGTCAAATTGTTAAAAATAGCACTTTTTCAATGAATTTAGCTTGAAAGTGTCTTATTTTACGTACAAAATGCGGGTCAAATTGTTAAAAATAGCACTTTTTCAATGAATTTAGCTTGAAAGTGTCTTATTTTACGTACAAAATGCGGGTCAAATTGTTAAAAATAGCACTTTTTCAATGAATTTAGCTTGAAAGTGTCTTATTTTACGTACAAAATGCGGGTCAAATTGTTAAAAATAGCACTTTTTCAATGAATTTAGCTTGAAAGTGTCTTATTTTACGTACAAAATGCGGGTCAAATTGTTAAAAATAGCACTTTTCAATGAATTTAGCTTGAAAGTGTCTTATTTTACGTACAAAATGCGGGTCAAATTGTTAAAAATAGCACTTTTTCAATGAATTTAGCTTGAAAGTGTCTTATTTTACGTACAAAATGCGGGTCAAATTGTTAAAAATAGCACTTTTTCAATGAATTTAGCTTGAAAGTGTCTTATTTTACGTACAAAATGCGGGTCAAATTGTTAAAAATAGCACTTTTTCAATGAATTTAGCTTGAAAGTGTCTTATTTTACGTACAAAATGCGGGTCAAATTGTTAAAAATAGCACTTTTTCAATGAATTTAGCTTGAAAGTGTCTTATTTTACGTACAAAATGCGGGTCAAATTGTTAAAAATAGCACTTTTCAATGAATTTAGCTTGAAAGTGTCTTATTTTACGTACAAAATGCGGGTCAAATTGTTAAAAATAGCACTTTTTCAATGAATTTAGCTTGAAAGTGTCTTATTTTACGTACAAAATGCGGGTCAAATTGTTAAAAATAGCACTTTTCAATGAATTTAGCTTGAAAGTGTCTTATTTTACGTACAAAATGCGGGTCAAATTGTTAAAAATAGCACTTTTCAATGAATTTAGCTTGAAAGTGTCTTATTTTACGTACAAAATGCGGGTCAAATTGTTAAAAATAGCACTTTTTCAATGAATTTAGCTTGAAAGTGTCTTATTTTACGTACAAAATGCGGGTCAAATTGTTAAAAATAGCACTTTTTCAATGAATTTAGCTTGAAAGTGTCTTATTTTACGTACAAAATGCGGGTCAAATTGTTAAAAATAGCACTTTTTCAATGAATTTAGCTTGAAAGTGTCTTATTTTACGTACAAAATGCGGGTCAAATTGTTAAAAATAGCACTTTTTCAATGAATTTAGCTTGAAAGTGTCTTATTTTACGTACAAAATGCGGGTCAAATTGTTAAAAATAGCACTTTTTCAATGAATTTAGCTTGAAAGTGTCTTATTTTACGTACAAAATGCGGGTCAAATTGTTAAAAATAGCACTTTTTCAATGAATTTAGCTTGAAAGTGTCTTATTTTACGTACAAAATGCGGGTCAAATTGTTAAAAATAGCACTTTTTCAATGAATTTAGCTTGAAAGTGTCTTATTTTACGTACAAAATGCGGGTCAAATTGTTAAAAATAGCACTTTTTCAATGAATTTAGCTTGAAAGTGTCTTATTTTACGTACAAAATGCGGGTCAAATTGTTAAAAATAGCACTTTTCAATGAATTTAGCTTGAAAGTGTCTTATTTTACGTACAAAATGCGGGTCAAATTGTTAAAAATAGCACTTTTTCAATGAATTTAGCTTGAAAGTGTCTTATTTTACGTACAAAATGCGGGTCAAATTGTTAAAAATAGCACTTTTTCAATGAATTTAGCTTGAAAGTGTCTTATTTTACGTACAAAATGCGGGTCAAATTGTTAAAAATAGCACTTTTTCAATGAATTTAGCTTGAAAGTGTCTTATTTTACGTACAAAATGCGGGTCAAATTGTTAAAAATAGCACTTTTTCAATGAATTTAGCTTGAAAGTGTCTTATTTTACGTACAAAATGCGGGTCAAATTGTTAAAAATAGCACTTTTTCAATGAATTTAGCTTGAAAGTGTCTTATTTTACGTACAAAATGCGGGTCAAATTGTTAAAAATAGCACTTTTTCAATGAATTTAGCTTGAAAGTGTCTTATTTTACGTACAAAATGCGGGTCAAATTGTTAAAAATAGCACTTTTCAATGAATTTAGCTTGAAAGTGTCTTATTTTACGTACAAAATGCGGGTCAAATTGTTAAAAATAGCACTTTTTCAATGAATTTAGCTTGAAAGTGTCTTATTTTACGTACAAAATGCGGGTCAAATTGTTAAAAATAGCACTTTTTCAATGAATTTAGCTTGAAAGTGTCTTATTTTACGTACAAAATGCGGGTCAAATTGTTAAAAATAGCACTTTTTCAATGAATTTAGCTTGAAAGTGTCTTATTTTACGTACAAAATGCGGGTCAAATTGTTAAAAATAGCACTTTTTCAATGAATTTAGCTTGAAAGTGTCTTATTTTACGTACAAAATGCGGGTCAAATTGTTAAAAATAGCACTTTTTCAATGAATTTAGCTTGAAAGTGTCTTATTTTACGTACAAAATGCGGGTCAAATTGTTAAAAATAGCACTTTTTCAATGAATTTAGCTTGAAAGTGTCTTATTTTACGTACAAAATGCGGGTCAAATTGTTAAAAATAGCACTTTTTCAATGAATTTAGCTTGAAAGTGTCTTATTTTACGTACAAAATGCGGGTCAAATTGTTAAAAATAGCACTTTTCAATGAATTTAGCTTGAAAGTGTCTTATTTTACGTACAAAATGCGGGTCAAATTGTTAAAAATAGCACTTTTCAATGAATTTAGCTTGAAAGTGTCTTATTTTACGTACAAAATGCGGGTCAAATTGTTAAAAATAGCACTTTTTCAATGAATTTAGCTTGAAAGTGTCTTATTTTACGTACAAAATGCGGGTCAAATTGTTAAAAATAGCACTTTTTCAATGAATTTAGCTTGAAAGTGTCTTATTTTACGTACAAAATGCGGGTCAAATTGTTAAAAATAGCACTTTTTCAATGAATTTAGCTTGAAAGTGTCTTATTTTACGTACAAAATGCGGGTCAAATTGTTAAAAATAGCACTTTTTCAATGAATTTAGCTTGAAAGTGTCTTATTTTACGTACAAAATGCGGGTCAAATTGTTAAAAATAGCACTTTTCAATGAATTTAGCTTGAAAGTGTCTTATTTTACGTACAAAATGCGGGTCAAATTGTTAAAAATAGCACTTTTTCAATGAATTTAGCTTGAAAGTGTCTTATTTTACGTACAAAATGCGGGTCAAATTGTTAAAAATAGCACTTTTTCAATGAATTTAGCTTGAAAGTGTCTTATTTTACGTACAAAATGCGGGTCAAATTGTTAAAAATAGCACTTTTCAATGAATTTAGCTTGAAAGTGTCTTATTTTACGTACAAAATGCGGGTCAAATTGTTAAAAATAGCACTTTTTCAATGAATTTAGCTTGAAAGTGTCTTATTTTACGTACAAAATGCGGGTCAAATTGTTAAAAATAGCACTTTTTCAATGAATTTAGCTTGAAAGTGTCTTATTTTACGTACAAAATGCGGGTCAAATTGTTAAAAATAGCACTTTTTCAATGAATTTAGCTTGAAAGTGTCTTATTTTACGTACAAAATGCGGGTCAAATTGTTAAAAATAGCACTTTTTCAATGAATTTAGCTTGAAAGTGTCTTATTTTACGTACAAAATGCGGGTCAAATTGTTAAAAATAGCACTTTTTCAATGAATTTAGCTTGAAAGTGTCTTATTTTACGTACAAAATGCGGGTCAAATTGTTAAAAATAGCACTTTTTCAATGAATTTAGCTTGAAAGTGTCTTATTTTACGTACAAAATGCGGGTCAAATTGTTAAAAATAGCACTTTTTCAATGAATTTAGCTTGAAAGTGTCTTATTTTACGTACAAAATGCGGGTCAAATTGTTAAAAATAGCACTTTTTCAATGAATTTAGCTTGAAAGTGTCTTATTTTACGTACAAAATGCGGGTCAAATTGTTAAAAATAGCACTTTTTCAATGAATTTAGCTTGAAAGTGTCTTATTTTACGTACAAAATGCGGGTCAAATTGTTAAAAATAGCACTTTTCAATGAATTTAGCTTGAAAGTGTCTTATTTTACGTACAAAATGCGGGTCAAATTGTTAAAAATAGCACTTTTCAATGAATTTAGCTTGAAAGTGTCTTATTTTACGTACAAAATGCGGGTCAAATTGTTAAAAATAGCACTTTTTCAATGAATTTAGCTTGAAAGTGTCTTATTTTACGTACAAAATGCGGGTCAAATTGTTAAAAATAGCACTTTTTCAATGAATTTAGCTTGAAAGTGTCTTATTTTACGTACAAAATGCGGGTCAAATTGTTAAAAATAGCACTTTTTCAATGAATTTAGCTTGAAAGTGTCTTATTTTACGTACAAAATGCGGGTCAAATTGTTAAAAATAGCACTTTTCAATGAATTTAGCTTGAAAGTGTCTTATTTTACGTACAAAATGCGGGTCAAATTGTTAAAAATAGCACTTTTTCAATGAATTTAGCTTGAAAGTGTCTTATTTTACGTACAAAATGCGGGTCAAATTGTTAAAAATAGCACTTTTTCAATGAATTTAGCTTGAAAGTGTCTTATTTTACGTACAAAATGCGGGTCAAATTGTTAAAAATAGCACTTTTCAATGAATTTAGCTTGAAAGTGTCTTATTTTACGTACAAAATGCGGGTCAAATTGTTAAAAATAGCACTTTTTCAATGAATTTAGCTTGAAAGTGTCTTATTTTACGTACAAAATGCGGGTCAAATTGTTAAAAATAGCACTTTTTCAATGAATTTAGCTTGAAAGTGTCTTATTTTACGTACAAAATGCGGGTCAAATTGTTAAAAATAGCACTTTTTCAATGAATTTAGCTTGAAAGTGTCTTATTTTACGTACAAAATGCGGGTCAAATTGTTAAAAATAGCACTTTTTCAATGAATTTAGCTTGAAAGTGTCTTATTTTACGTACAAAATGCGGGTCAAATTGTTAAAAATAGCACTTTTTCAATGAATTTAGCTTGAAAGTGTCTTATTTTACGTACAAAATGCGGGTCAAATTGTTAAAAATAGCACTTTTTCAATGAATTTAGCTTGAAAGTGTCTTATTTTACGTACAAAATGCGGGTCAAATTGTTAAAAATAGCACTTTTTCAATGAATTTAGCTTGAAAGTGTCTTATTTTACGTACAAAATGCGGGTCAAATTGTTAAAAATAGCACTTTTCAATGAATTTAGCTTGAAAGTGTCTTATTTTACGTACAAAATGCGGGTCAAATTGTTAAAAATAGCACTTTTTCAATGAATTTAGCTTGAAAGTGTCTTATTTTACGTACAAAATGCGGGTCAAATTGTTAAAAATAGCACTTTTTCAATGAATTTAGCTTGAAAGTGTCTTATTTTACGTACAAAATGCGGGTCAAATTGTTAAAAATAGCACTTTTTCAATGAATTTAGCTTGAAAGTGTCTTATTTTACGTACAAAATGCGGGTCAAATTGTTAAAAATAGCACTTTTTCAATGAATTTAGCTTGAAAGTGTCTTATTTTACGTACAAAATGCGGGTCAAATTGTTAAAAATAGCACTTTTCAATGAATTTAGCTTGAAAGTGTCTTATTTTACGTACAAAATGCGGGTCAAATTGTTAAAAATAGCACTTTTTCAATGAATTTAGCTTGAAAGTGTCTTATTTTACGTACAAAATGCGGGTCAAATTGTTAAAAATAGCACTTTTTCAATGAATTTAGCTTGAAAGTGTCTTATTTTACGTACAAAATGCGGGTCAAATTGTTAAAAATAGCACTTTTTCAATGAATTTAGCTTGAAAGTGTCTTATTTTACGTACAAAATGCGGGTCAAATTGTTAAAAATAGCACTTTTTCAATGAATTTAGCTTGAAAGTGTCTTATTTTACGTACAAAATGCGGGTCAAATTGTTAAAAATAGCACTTTTTCAATGAATTTAGCTTGAAAGTGTCTTATTTTACGTACAAAATGCGGGTCAAATTGTTAAAAATAGCACTTTTTCAATGAATTTAGCTTGAAAGTGTCTTATTTTACGTACAAAATGCGGGTCAAATTGTTAAAAATAGCACTTTTTCAATGAATTTAGCTTGAAAGTGTCTTATTTTACGTACAAAATGCGGGTCAAATTGTTAAAAATAGCACTTTTTCAATGAATTTAGCTTGAAAGTGTCTTATTTTACGTACAAAATGCGGGTCAAATTGTTAAAAATAGCACTTTTCAATGAATTTAGCTTGAAAGTGTCTTATTTTACGTACAAAATGCGGGTCAAATTGTTAAAAATAGCACTTTTTCAATGAATTTAGCTTGAAAGTGTCTTATTTTACGTACAAAATGCGGGTCAAATTGTTAAAAATAGCACTTTTTCAATGAATTTAGCTTGAAAGTGTCTTATTTTACGTACAAAATGCGGGTCAAATTGTTAAAAATAGCACTTTTCAATGAATTTAGCTTGAAAGTGTCTTATTTTACGTACAAAATGCGGGTCAAATTGTTAAAAATAGCACTTTTTCAATGAATTTAGCTTGAAAGTGTCTTATTTTACGTACAAAATGCGGGTCAAATTGTTAAAAATAGCACTTTTTCAATGAATTTAGCTTGAAAGTGTCTTATTTTACGTACAAAATGCGGGTCAAATTGTTAAAAATAGCACTTTTTCAATGAATTTAGCTTGAAAGTGTCTTATTTTACGTACAAAATGCGGGTCAAATTGTTAAAAATAGCACTTTTTCAATGAATTTAGCTTGAAAGTGTCTTATTTTACGTACAAAATGCGGGTCAAATTGTTAAAAATAGCACTTTTTCAATGAATTTAGCTTGAAAGTGTCTTATTTTACGTACAAAATGCGGGTCAAATTGTTAAAAATAGCACTTTTTCAATGAATTTAGCTTGAAAGTGTCTTATTTTACGTACAAAATGCGGGTCAAATTGTTAAAAATAGCACTTTTTCAATGAATTTAGCTTGAAAGTGTCTTATTTTACGTACAAAATGCGGGTCAAATTGTTAAAAATAGCACTTTTTCAATGAATTTAGCTTGAAAGTGTCTTATTTTACGTACAAAATGCGGGTCAAATTGTTAAAAATAGCACTTTTTCAATGAATTTAGCTTGAAAGTGTCTTATTTTACGTACAAAATGCGGGTCAAATTGTTAAAAATAGCACTTTTTCAATGAATTTAGCTTGAAAGTGTCTTATTTTACGTACAAAATGCGGGTCAAATTGTTAAAAATAGCACTTTTTCAATGAATTTAGCTTGAAAGTGTCTTATTTTACGTACAAAATGCGGGTCAAATTGTTAAAAATAGCACTTTTTCAATGAATTTAGCTTGAAAGTGTCTTATTTTACGTACAAAATGCGGGTCAAATTGTTAAAAATAGCACTTTTTCAATGAATTTAGCTTGAAAGTGTCTTATTTTACGTACAAAATGCGGGTCAAATTGTTAAAAATAGCACTTTTTCAATGAATTTAGCTTGAAAGTGTCTTATTTTACGTACAAAATGCGGGTCAAATTGTTAAAAATAGCACTTTTTCAATGAATTTAGCTTGAAAGTGTCTTATTTTACGTACAAAATGCGGGTCAAATTGTTAAAAATAGCACTTTTTCAATGAATTTAGCTTGAAAGTGTCTTATTTTACGTACAAAATGCGGGTCAAATTGTTAAAAATAGCACTTTTCAATGAATTTAGCTTGAAAGTGTCTTATTTTACGTACAAAATGCGGGTCAAATTGTTAAAAATAGCACTTTTTCAATGAATTTAGCTTGAAAGTGTCTTATTTTACGTACAAAATGCGGGTCAAATTGTTAAAAATAGCACTTTTTCAATGAATTTAGCTTGAAAGTGTCTTATTTTACGTACAAAATGCGGGTCAAATTGTTAAAAATAGCACTTTTTCAATGAATTTAGCTTGAAAGTGTCTTATTTTACGTACAAAATGCGGGTCAAATTGTTAAAAATAGCACTTTTTCAATGAATTTAGCTTGAAAGTGTCTTATTTTACGTACAAAATGCGGGTCAAATTGTTAAAAATAGCACTTTTTCAATGAATTTAGCTTGAAAGTGTCTTATTTTACGTACAAAATGCGGGTCAAATTGTTAAAAATAGCACTTTTTCAATGAATTTAGCTTGAAAGTGTCTTATTTTACGTACAAAATGCGGGTCAAATTGTTAAAAATAGCACTTTTTCAATGAATTTAGCTTGAAAGTGTCTTATTTTACGTACAAAATGCGGGTCAAATTGTTAAAAATAGCACTTTTTCAATGAATTTAGCTTGAAAGTGTCTTATTTTACGTACAAAATGCGGGTCAAATTGTTAAAAATAGCACTTTTTCAATGAATTTAGCTTGAAAGTGTCTTATTTTACGTACAAAATGCGGGTCAAATTGTTAAAAATAGCACTTTTTCAATGAATTTAGCTTGAAAGTGTCTTATTTTACGTACAAAATGCGGGTCAAATTGTTAAAAATAGCACTTTTTCAATGAATTTAGCTTGAAAGTGTCTTATTTTACGTACAAAATGCGGGTCAAATTGTTAAAAATAGCACTTTTTCAATGAATTTAGCTTGAAAGTGTCTTATTTTACGTACAAAATGCGGGTCAAATTGTTAAAAATAGCACTTTTTCAATGAATTTAGCTTGAAAGTGTCTTATTTTACGTACAAAATGCGGGTCAAATTGTTAAAAATAGCACTTTTTCAATGAATTTAGCTTGAAAGTGTCTTATTTTACGTACAAAATGCGGGTCAAATTGTTAAAAATAGCACTTTTTCAATGAATTTAGCTTGAAAGTGTCTTATTTTACGTACAAAATGCGGGTCAAATTGTTAAAAATAGCACTTTTTCAATGAATTTAGCTTGAAAGTGTCTTATTTTACGTACAAAATGCGGGTCAAATTGTTAAAAATAGCACTTTTCAATGAATTTAGCTTGAAAGTGTCTTATTTTACGTACAAAATGCGGGTCAAATTGTTAAAAATAGCACTTTTTCAATGAATTTAGCTTGAAAGTGTCTTATTTTACGTACAAAATGCGGGTCAAATTGTTAAAAATAGCACTTTTTCAATGAATTTAGCTTGAAAGTGTCTTATTTTACGTACAAAATGCGGGTCAAATTGTTAAAAATAGCACTTTTTCAATGAATTTAGCTTGAAAGTGTCTTATTTTACGTACAAAATGCGGGTCAAATTGTTAAAAATAGCACTTTTCAATGAATTTAGCTTGAAAGTGTCTTATTTTACGTACAAAATGCGGGTCAAATTGTTAAAAATAGCACTTTTTCAATGAATTTAGCTTGAAAGTGTCTTATTTTACGTACAAAATGCGGGTCAAATTGTTAAAAATAGCACTTTTTCAATGAATTTAGCTTGAAAGTGTCTTATTTTACGTACAAAATGCGGGTCAAATTGTTAAAAATAGCACTTTTCAATGAATTTAGCTTGAAAGTGTCTTATTTTACGTACAAAATGCGGGTCAAATTGTTAAAAATAGCACTTTTTCAATGAATTTAGCTTGAAAGTGTCTTATTTTACGTACAAAATGCGGGTCAAATTGTTAAAAATAGCACTTTTTCAATGAATTTAGCTTGAAAGTGTCTTATTTTACGTACAAAATGCGGGTCAAATTGTTAAAAATAGCACTTTTCAATGAATTTAGCTTGAAAGTGTCTTATTTTACGTACAAAATGCGGGTCAAATTGTTAAAAATAGCACTTTTTCAATGAATTTAGCTTGAAAGTGTCTTATTTTACGTACAAAATGCGGGTCAAATTGTTAAAAATAGCACTTTTTCAATGAATTTAGCTTGAAAGTGTCTTATTTTACGTACAAAATGCGGGTCAAATTGTTAAAAATAGCACTTTTTCAATGAATTTAGCTTGAAAGTGTCTTATTTTACGTACAAAATGCGGGTCAAATTGTTAAAAATAGCACTTTTTCAATGAATTTAGCTTGAAAGTGTCTTATTTTACGTACAAAATGCGGGTCAAATTGTTAAAAATAGCACTTTTCAATGAATTTAGCTTGAAAGTGTCTTATTTTACGTACAAAATGCGGGTCAAATTGTTAAAAATAGCACTTTTTCAATGAATTTAGCTTGAAAGTGTCTTATTTTACGTACAAAATGCGGGTCAAATTGTTAAAAATAGCACTTTTTCAATGAATTTAGCTTGAAAGTGTCTTATTTTACGTACAAAATGCGGGTCAAATTGTTAAAAATAGCACTTTTTCAATGAATTTAGCTTGAAAGTGTCTTATTTTACGTACAAAATGCGGGTCAAATTGTTAAAAATAGCACTTTTTCAATGAATTTAGCTTGAAAGTGTCTTATTTTACGTACAAAATGCGGGTCAAATTGTTAAAAATAGCACTTTTTCAATGAATTTAGCTTGAAAGTGTCTTATTTTACGTACAAAATGCGGGTCAAATTGTTAAAAATAGCACTTTTCAATGAATTTAGCTTGAAAGTGTCTTATTTTACGTACAAAATGCGGGTCAAATTGTTAAAAATAGCACTTTTTCAATGAATTTAGCTTGAAAGTGTCTTATTTTACGTACAAAATGCGGGTCAAATTGTTAAAAATAGCACTTTTTCAATGAATTTAGCTTGAAAGTGTCTTATTTTACGTACAAAATGCGGGTCAAATTGTTAAAAATAGCACTTTTTCAATGAATTTAGCTTGAAAGTGTCTTATTTTACGTACAAAATGCGGGTCAAATTGTTAAAAATAGCACTTTTTCAATGAATTTAGCTTGAAAGTGTCTTATTTTACGTACAAAATGCGGGTCAAATTGTTAAAAATAGCACTTTTTCAATGAATTTAGCTTGAAAGTGTCTTATTTTACGTACAAAATGCGGGTCAAATTGTTAAAAATAGCACTTTTTCAATGAATTTAGCTTGAAAGTGTCTTATTTTACGTACAAAATGCGGGTCAAATTGTTAAAAATAGCACTTTTTCAATGAATTTAGCTTGAAAGTGTCTTATTTTACGTACAAAATGCGGGTCAAATTGTTAAAAATAGCACTTTTCAATGAATTTAGCTTGAAAGTGTCTTATTTTACGTACAAAATGCGGGTCAAATTGTTAAAAATAGCACTTTTTCAATGAATTTAGCTTGAAAGTGTCTTATTTTACGTACAAAATGCGGGTCAAATTGTTAAAAATAGCACTTTTTCAATGAATTTAGCTTGAAAGTGTCTTATTTTACGTACAAAATGCGGGTCAAATTGTTAAAAATAGCACTTTTCAATGAATTTAGCTTGAAAGTGTCTTATTTTACGTACAAAATGCGGGTCAAATTGTTAAAAATAGCACTTTTTCAATGAATTTAGCTTGAAAGTGTCTTATTTTACGTACAAAATGCGGGTCAAATTGTTAAAAATAGCACTTTTTCAATGAATTTAGCTTGAAAGTGTCTTATTTTACGTACAAAATGCGGGTCAAATTGTTAAAAATAGCACTTTTTCAATGAATTTAGCTTGAAAGTGTCTTATTTTACGTACAAAATGCGGGTCAAATTGTTAAAAATAGCACTTTTTCAATGAATTTAGCTTGAAAGTGTCTTATTTTACGTACAAAATGCGGGTCAAATTGTTAAAAATAGCACTTTTTCAATGAATTTAGCTTGAAAGTGTCTTATTTTACGTACAAAATGCGGGTCAAATTGTTAAAAATAGCACTTTTTCAATGAATTTAGCTTGAAAGTGTCTTATTTTACGTACAAAATGCGGGTCAAATTGTTAAAAATAGCACTTTTCAATGAATTTAGCTTGAAAGTGTCTTATTTTACGTACAAAATGCGGGTCAAATTGTTAAAAATAGCACTTTTTCAATGAATTTAGCTTGAAAGTGTCTTATTTTACGTACAAAATGCGGGTCAAATTGTTAAAAATAGCACTTTTTCAATGAATTTAGCTTGAAAGTGTCTTATTTTACGTACAAAATGCGGGTCAAATTGTTAAAAATAGCACTTTTTCAATGAATTTAGCTTGAAAGTGTCTTATTTTACGTACAAAATGCGGGTCAAATTGTTAAAAATAGCACTTTTTCAATGAATTTAGCTTGAAAGTGTCTTATTTTACGTACAAAATGCGGGTCAAATTGTTAAAAATAGCACTTTTTCAATGAATTTAGCTTGAAAGTGTCTTATTTTACGTACAAAATGCGGGTCAAATTGTTAAAAATAGCACTTTTTCAATGAATTTAGCTTGAAAGTGTCTTATTTTACGTACAAAATGCGGGTCAAATTGTTAAAAATAGCACTTTTTCAATGAATTTAGCTTGAAAGTGTCTTATTTTACGTACAAAATGCGGGTCAAATTGTTAAAAATAGCACTTTTTCAATGAATTTAGCTTGAAAGTGTCTTATTTTACGTACAAAATGCGGGTCAAATTGTTAAAAATAGCACTTTTTCAATGAATTTAGCTTGAAAGTGTCTTATTTTACGTACAAAATGCGGGTCAAATTGTTAAAAATAGCACTTTTTCAATGAATTTAGCTTGAAAGTGTCTTATTTTACGTACAAAATGCGGGTCAAATTGTTAAAAATAGCACTTTTTCAATGAATTTAGCTTGAAAGTGTCTTATTTTACGTACAAAATGCGGGTCAAATTGTTAAAAATAGCACTTTTCAATGAATTTAGCTTGAAAGTGTCTTATTTTACGTACAAAATGCGGGTCAAATTGTTAAAAATAGCACTTTTTCAATGAATTTAGCTTGAAAGTGTCTTATTTTACGTACAAAATGCGGGTCAAATTGTTAAAAATAGCACTTTTTCAATGAATTTAGCTTGAAAGTGTCTTATTTTACGTACAAAATGCGGGTCAAATTGTTAAAAATAGCACTTTTTCAATGAATTTAGCTTGAAAGTGTCTTATTTTACGTACAAAATGCGGGTCAAATTGTTAAAAATAGCACTTTTTCAATGAATTTAGCTTGAAAGTGTCTTATTTTACGTACAAAATGCGGGTCAAATTGTTAAAAATAGCACTTTTTCAATGAATTTAGCTTGAAAGTGTCTTATTTTACGTACAAAATGCGGGTCAAATTGTTAAAAATAGCACTTTTTCAATGAATTTAGCTTGAAAGTGTCTTATTTTACGTACAAAATGCGGGTCAAATTGTTAAAAATAGCACTTTTTCAATGAATTTAGCTTGAAAGTGTCTTATTTTACGTACAAAATGCGGGTCAAATTGTTAAAAATAGCACTTTTTCAATGAATTTAGCTTGAAAGTGTCTTATTTTACGTACAAAATGCGGGTCAAATTGTTAAAAATAGCACTTTTTCAATGAATTTAGCTTGAAAGTGTCTTATTTTACGTACAAAATGCGGGTCAAATTGTTAAAAATAGCACTTTTTCAATGAATTTAGCTTGAAAGTGTCTTATTTTACGTACAAAATGCGGGTCAAATTGTTAAAAATAGCACTTTTCAATGAATTTAGCTTGAAAGTGTCTTATTTTACGTACAAAATGCGGGTCAAATTGTTAAAAATAGCACTTTTTCAATGAATTTAGCTTGAAAGTGTCTTATTTTACGTACAAAATGCGGGTCAAATTGTTAAAAATAGCACTTTTCAATGAATTTAGCTTGAAAGTGTCTTATTTTACGTACAAAATGCGGGTCAAATTGTTAAAAATAGCACTTTTTCAATGAATTTAGCTTGAAAGTGTCTTATTTTACGTACAAAATGCGGGTCAAATTGTTAAAAATAGCACTTTTTCAATGAATTTAGCTTGAAAGTGTCTTATTTTACGTACAAAATGCGGGTCAAATTGTTAAAAATAGCACTTTTTCAATGAATTTAGCTTGAAAGTGTCTTATTTTACGTACAAAATGCGGGTCAAATTGTTAAAAATAGCACTTTTTCAATGAATTTAGCTTGAAAGTGTCTTATTTTACGTACAAAATGCGGGTCAAATTGTTAAAAATAGCACTTTTTCAATGAATTTAGCTTGAAAGTGTCTTATTTTACGTACAAAATGCGGGTCAAATTGTTAAAAATAGCACTTTTTCAATGAATTTAGCTTGAAAGTGTCTTATTTTACGTACAAAATGCGGGTCAAATTGTTAAAAATAGCACTTTTTCAATGAATTTAGCTTGAAAGTGTCTTATTTTACGTACAAAATGCGGGTCAAATTGTTAAAAATAGCACTTTTCAATGAATTTAGCTTGAAAGTGTCTTATTTTACGTACAAAATGCGGGTCAAATTGTTAAAAATAGCACTTTTTCAATGAATTTAGCTTGAAAGTGTCTTATTTTACGTACAAAATGCGGGTCAAATTGTTAAAAATAGCACTTTTTCAATGAATTTAGCTTGAAAGTGTCTTATTTTACGTACAAAATGTGGGTCAAATTGTTAAAAATAGCACTTTTTCAATGAATTTAGCTTGAAAGTGTCTTATTTTACGTACAAAATGCGGGTCAAATTGTTAAAATAGCACTTTTTCAATGAATTTAGCTTGAAAGTGTCTTATTTTACGTACAAAATGCGGGTCAAATTGTTAAAAATAGCACTTTTTCAATGAATTTAGCTTGAAAGTGTCTTATTTTACGTACAAAATGCGGGTCAAATTGTTAAAAATAGCACTTTTTCAATGAATTAGCTTGAAAGTGTCTTATTTTACGTACAAAATGCGGGTCCAATTGTTAAAATAGCACTTTTTCAATGAATTTAGCATGAAAGTGTCTTATTTTACGTACAAAATGCGGGTCAAATTGTTAAAAATAGCACTTTTTCAATGAATTTAGCTTGAAAGTGTCTTATTTTACGTACAAAATGCGGGTCATATTGTTAAAAATAGCACTTTTTCAATGAATTTAGCTTGAAAGTGTCTTATTTTACGTACAAAATGCGGGTCAAATTGTTAAAAATAGCACTTTTTCAATGAATTTAGCTTGAAAGTGTCTTATTTTACGTACAAAATGCGGGTCAAATTGTTAAAAATAGCACTTTTTCAATGAATTTAGCTTGAAAGTGTCTTATTTTACGTACAAAATGCTGGTGAAATTGTTAAAAATAGCACTTTTTCAATGAATTTAGCTTGAAAGTGTCTTATTTTACGTACAAAATGCGGGTCAAATTGTTAAAAATAGCACTTTTTCAATGAATTTAGCTTGAAAGTGTCTTATTTTACGTACAAAATGCGGGTCAAATTGTTAAAAATAGCACTTTTTCAATGAATTTAGCTGAAAGTGTCTTATTTTACGTACAAAATGCGGGTCAAATTGTTAAAAATAGCACTTTTTCAATGAATTTAGCTTGAAAGTGTCTTATTTTACGTACAAAATGCGGGTCAAATTGTTAAAAATAGCACTTTTTCAATGAATTTAGCTTGAAAGTGTCTTATTTTACGTACAAAATGCGGGTCAAATTGTTAAAAATAGCACTTTTTCAATGAATTTAGCTTGAAAGTGTCTTATTTTACGTACAAAATGCGGGTCAAATTGTTAAAAATAGCACTTTTCAATGAATTTAGCTTGAAAGTGTCTTATTTTACGTACAAAATGCGGGTCAAATTGTTAAAAATAGCACTTTTTCAATGAATTTAGCTTGAAAGTGTCTTATTTTACGTACAAAATGCGGGTCAAATTGTTAAAAATAGCACTTTTTCAATGAATTTAGCTTGAAAGTGTCTTATTTTACGTACAAAATGCGGGTCAAATTGTTAAAAATAGCACTTTTTCAATGAATTTAGCTTGAAAGTGTCTTATTTTACGTACAAAATGCGGGTCAAATTGTTAAAAATAGCACTTTTTCAATGAATTTAGCTTGAAAGTGTCTTATTTTACGTACAAAATGCGGGTCAAATTGTTAAAAATAGCACTTTTTCAATGAATTTAGCTTGAAAGTGTCTTATTTTACGTACAAAATGCGGGTCAAATTGTTAAAAATAGCACTTTTTCAATGAATTTAGCTTGAAAGTGTCTTATTTTACGTACAAAATGCGGGTCAAATTGTTAAAAATAGCACTTTTCAATGAATTTAGCTTGAAAGTGTCTTATTTTACGTACAAATGCGGGTCAAATTGTTAAAAATAGCACTTTTTCAATGAATTTAGCTTGAAAGTGTCTTATTTTACGTACAAAATGCTGGTGAAATTGTTAAAAATAGCACTTTTTCAATGAATTTAGCTTGAAAGTGTCTTATTTTACGTACAAAATGCGGTCAAATTGTTAAAAATAGCACTTTTTCAATGAATTTAGCTTGAAAGTGTCTTATTTTACGTACAAAATGCGGGTCAAATTGTTAAAAATAGCACTTTTTCAATGAATTTAGCTTGAAAGTGTCTTATTTTACGTAGAAAATGCGGGTCAAATTGTTAAAAATAGCACTTTTCCAATGAATTTAGCTTGAAAGTGTCTTATTTTACGTACAAAATGCGGGTCAAATTGTTAAAAATAGCACTTTTTCAATGAATTTAGCTTGAAAGTGTCTTATTTTACGTACAAAATGCTGGTGAAATTGTTAAAAATAGCACTTTTTCAATGAATTTAGCTTGAAAGTGTCTTATTTTACGTACAAAATGCGGGTCAAATTGTTTAAAAATAGCACTTTTCAATGATGTAGCTTGAAAGTGTCTTATTTTACGTACAAAATGCTGGTCAATTGTTAAAAAATAGCACTTTTCAATGAATTTAGCTTGAAAGTGTTATCTTATTTACGTACAAAATGCTGGGTCAAATTGTAAAAATAGCACTTGTTTCAATGAATTAGCTTGAAAGTGTCTTATTTTACGTACAAAATGCTGGTCAAATTGTTACAAAAATAGCACTTTTCAATGAATTTATCTTGAAAGTGTCTTATTTTACGTACAAAATGCGGGGTCAAAATTGTTAAAAAATAGCACTTTTTCAATGAATTTAGCTTGAAAGTGTCCTTATTTTACGTACAAAATGCGGGGTTCAAATTGTTAAAATATAGCACTTTTTTCAATGAATTTAGCTTGAAAGTGTCTATTTTACGTACAAAATGCTGGTCAAATTGTTAAAAATAGCACTTTTTCAATGAATTTAGCTTGAAAGTGTCTTATTTACGTACAAAACGCTGGGTCAAATTGTTAAAAATAGCACTTTTTCAATGAATTTAGCTTGAAAGTGTCTTATTTTACGTACAAAATGCGAGTCAAAATTGTTAAAAATAGCACTTTTTCAATGAATTTAGCTGAAAGTGTCTTATTTTACGTACAAAAATGCGGGTCAAATTGTTCAAAATAGCACTTTTTCAATGAATTTAGCTTGAAAGTGTCTTATTTTACGTACAAAAATGCTGGTCAAATTGTTAAAAATAGCACTTTTTCAATGAATTTAAGCTTGAAAGTGTCTTATTTTACGTACAAAATGCTGGTCAAATTGTTAAAAATAGCACTTTTTCAATGAATTTAGCTTGAAAGTGTCTTATTTTACGTACAAAATGCTGGTCAAATTGTTAAAAATAGCACTTTTTCAATGAATTTAGCTTGAAAGTGTCTTATTTTACGTACAAAATGCTGGTCAAATTGTTAAAAATAGCACTTTTTCAATGAATTTAGCTTGAAAGTGTCTTATTTTACGTACAAAATGCTGGTCAAATTGTTAAAAATAGCACTTTTTCAATGAATTTAACTTGAAAGTGTCTTATTTTACGTACAAAATGCTGGTCAAATTGTTAAAAATAGCACTTTTTCAATGAATTTAGCTTGAAAGTGTCTTATTTTACGTACAAAATGCTGGTCAATTGTTAAAAATAGCACTTTTTCAATGAATTTAGCTTGAAAGTGTCTTATTTTACGTACAAAATGCTGGTCAAATTGTTAAAAATAGCACTTTTTCAATGAATTAGCTTGAAAGTGTCTTATTTTACGTACAAAATGCTGGTCAAATTGTTAAAAATAGCACTTTTTCAATGAATTTAGCTTGAAAGTGTCTTATTTTACGTACAAAATGCTGGTCAAATTGTTAAAAATAGCACTTTTCAATGAATTTAGCTTGAAAGTGTCTTATTTTACGTACAAAATGCTGGTCAAATTGTTAAAAATAGCACTTTTTCAATGAATTTAACCTTGAAAGTGTCTTATTTTACGTGCAAAATGCTGGTCAAATTGTTAAAAATAGCACTTTTTCAATGAATTTAGCTTGAAAGTGTCTTATTTTACGTACAAAATGCTGGTCAAATTGTTAAAAATAGCACTTTTCAATGAATTTAGCTTGAAAGTGTCTTATTTACGTACAAAATGCTGGTCAAATTGTTAAAAATAGCACTTTTTCAATGAATTTAGCTTGCAAGTGTCTTTATTTACGTACAAAATGCTGGCAAATTGTTAAATAACACACTTTTTCAATGAATTTAGCTTGAAAGTGTCTTATTTACGTACAAAATGCTGTGTCACATTGTTAAAAACACACTTTTTCAATGAATTTAGCTTGACAAGTGTCTTATTTTACGTTCCAAAATGCTTGGTCAATTGTTAAAAACACACTTTTTGCAATGAATTTAGCTTGCAAGTGTCTTATTTACGTACAAATGCTGGTCAAATTTGTAAAAAAATCACTTTTTCAATGAATTAGCTTGAAAGTGTCTTATTTTACGTACAAAACTGCTGGTCAAATTGGTTAAAAATAGCACTTTTTCAAGAATTTAGCTTGAAAGTGTCTTATTTTACGTACAAAATGCTGGTCAAATTGTTAAAAACACACTTTTTTCAATGAATTTAGCTTGCAAATGTCTTATTTTACGTACAAAATGCTGGTCAAATTGTTAAAAACACACTTTTTCAATTGTAATTTTAAGCTTGAAAATGTCTTATTTTACGTACCAAAATGCTGGTCAAATTGTTAAAAACACACTTTTTCAATGAATTTAGCTTGCAAGTGTCTTATTTACGTACAAAATGCTGGTCAAATTGTTTAAAAACACACTTTTTCAATGAATTTACTTGCAAAGTGTCTTATTTTACGTACAAAATGCTGTCAAATTGTTAAAATACACACTTTTTCAATGAATTTAGCTTGAAAGTGTCTTATTTACGTACAAAATGCTGGTCAAATTGTTAAAAACACACTTTTTCAATGAATTTAGCTTGCAAAGTGTCTTATTTTACGTACAAAATGCTGGTCAAATTGTTAAAAAACACACTTTTTCAATGAATTAGCTTGCAAAGTGTCTTATTTACGTACAAAATGCTGGTCAAATTGTTAAAAACACACTTTTTTCAATGAATTTAGCTTGCAAAGTGTCTTATTTTACGTACAAAATGCTGGTCAATTGTTAAAAACACACTTTTTCAATGAATTTAGCTTGCAAGTGTCTTATTTTACGTTACAAAATGCTGGTCAAATTGTTTAAAACAGCACTTTTCAATGAATTAAGCTTGCAAAGTGTCTTATTTTACGTTACAATAATTTGCTGGGTCAAATTGTTAAAAAACCACACTTTTTCAATGAATTTAGCTTGCAAATGTTCTTTTTTTACGTACAAAAATGGCTGTGTCAATTGTTAAAAAACACACTTTTTCAATGAATTAGCTTGCAAAGTGTCTTTTTTACGCCCCCATACAAAATGCTAGGTCAATTGGTAAAAAAACCACTTTTTTCAATGAATTTAGCTTGAAAGTGTCTTATTTTAGCGTACAAAATGGCTGGTCAAATTGTTAAAAACACACTTTTTCAATGAATTTAGCTTGGAAAGTGTCTTATTTTACGTACAAAATGCTGGTCAAATGTTAAAAACACACTTTTTCAATGAATTAGCTTGCAAGTGGTCTTATTTTACGTACAAAATGCTGGTCAAATTGTTAAAAACACACTTTTTCAATGAATTTAGCTTGAAGGTGTCTTATTTACGTACAAAATGCGGTCAAATTGTAAAAACACACTTTTCAATGAATTTAGCTTGAAAGTGTCTTTTTACGTACAAAATGCTGGTCAAATTGTTAAAACACACTTTTCAATGAATTTAACTTGCAAATGTCTTATTTTACGTACATAATGCTGGTCAAATTGTAAAAACACACTTTTTCAATGAATTTAGCTTGCAAATGTCTTATTTTACGTACAAAATGCTGGTCAATTTGTATAAAAACACACTTTTTCAATGAATTTAGCTTGCAAGATGTCTTATTTTACGTACAAAATGCTGGTCAAATTGTTAAAAACACACTTTTTCAATGAATTTAGCTTGAAAGTGTCTTATTTACGTACCAAAATGCTGGTCCAAAATTGTTAAAAACACACTTTTTCAATGAATTTAGCTTGGAAGTGTCTTATTTTACGTACAAAATGCTGGTCAATTGTTAAAAATAGCACTTTTTTCAATGAATTTAGCTTGAAAGTGTCTTATTTACGTACAAAATGCTGGTCAAATTGTTAAAAAACACACTTTTTCAATGAATTTAGCTTGAAAGTGTCTTATTTTACGTACAAAATGCTGGTCAAATTGTTAAAAACAGCACTTTTTCAATGAATTTAGCTTGAAAGTGTCTTATTTTACGTACAAAATGCTGGTCAAATTGTTAAAAACAGCACTTTTTCAATGAATTTAGCTTGAAAGTGTCTTATTTTACGTACAAAATGCTGGGTCAAATTGTTAAAAACACACTTTTTCAATGAATTTAGCTTGAAAGTGTCTTATTTACGTACAAAATGCTGGTCAAATTGTTAAAAACACACTTTTTCAATGAATTTAGCTTGAAAGTGTCTTATTTTACGTACAAATGCTGGTCAAATTGTTTAAAAAACAGCACTTTTTCAATGAATTAGCTTGAAAGTGTCTTATTTTACGTACAAAATGCTGGTCAAATTGGTTAAAAAACACACTTTTCAATGAATTTAGCTTGCAAGTGTCTTATTTTACGTACAAAATGCTGGTCAAATTGTTAAAAATAGCACTTTTTCAATGAATTTAGCTTGAAAGTGTCTTATTTACGTACAAACTGCTGGTCAAATTGTTAAAAACACACTTTTTCAATGAATTTAGCTTGAAGTGTCTTATTTTACGTACAAAATGCTGGTCAAATTGTTAAAAACACACTTTTTCAATGAATTTAGCTTGCAAAGTGTCTTATTTTTACGTACAAAATGCTGGTCAAATTGTTAAAAAACACACTTTTTCAATGAATTTAGCTTGCAAGTGTCTTATTTTACGTACAAAATGCTGGTCAAATTGTTAAAAACACACTTTTTCAATGAATTTAGCTTGCAAAGTGTCTTATTTTACGTACAAAATGCTGGTCAAATTGTTAAAAACACACTTTTTCAATGAATTTAACTTGCAAAGTGTCTTATTTTACGTACAAAATGCTGGTCAAATTGTTAAAAAACACACTTTTTCAATGAATTTAGCTTGCAAAGTGTCTTATTTTACGTACAAAATGCTGGTCAAATTGTTAAAAAACACACTTTTTCAATGAATTTAGCTTGCAAGTGTCTTATTTTACGTACAAAATGCTGGTCAAATTGTTTAAAAACACACTTTTTCAATGAATTTAGCTTGCAAAGTGTCTTATTTTACGTACAAAATGCTGGTCAAATTGTTAAAAACACACTTTTTCAATGAATTTAGCTGAAAGTGTCTTATTTTACGTACAAAATGCTGGTCAAATTGTTAAAAACACACTTTTTCAATGAATTTAGCTTGCAAAGTGTCTTATTTTACGTACAAAATGCTGGTCAAATGTTAAAAACACACTTTTTCAATGAATTTAGCTTGAAAGTGTCTTATTTTACGTACAAATGCTGGTCAAATTGTTAAAAACACACTTTTTCAATGAATTAAGCTTGCAAGTGTCTTATTTTAACGTACAAAATGCTGGGTCAAATTGTTAAAAACACACTTTTTCAATGAATTTAGCTTGAAGTGTCTTATTTTACGTACAAAATGCTGTCAAATTGTTAAAAACACACTTTTTTCAATGAATTTAGCTTGAAAGTGTCTTAGTTTTACGTACAAAATGCTGGTCAAATTGTAAAAACACACTTTTTCATGAATTGAGCTTGCAAGTGTCTATTTTACGTACAAAAATGCTGGTCAAATTGTTAAAAACACACTTTTCAATGAATTAGCTTGCAAATGTCTTATTTTACGTACAAAAATGCTGGTCAAATTGTAAAAAAACACACTTTTTCAATGAATTTAGCTTGCAAGTGTCTTATTTTACGTACAAAATGCTGGTCAAATTGTTAAAAAACACACTTTTTCAATGAATTTAGCTTGGAAGTGTCTTATTTTACGTACAAAAATGCTGGTCAAATTGTTAAAAACACACTTTTTCAATGAATTTAGCTTGAAAGTGTCTTATTTTACGTACCAAAATGCTGGTCAAATTGTTTAAAAACACACTTTTTCAATGAATTGAGCTTGCAAGTGTCTTATTTTACGTACAAAATGCTGGTCAAATTGTTAAAAACACACTTTTCAATGAATTTAGCTTGAAAGTGTCTTATTTTACAGTACAAAATGCTGGTCAAATTGTTAAAAACACACTTTTTCAATGAATTAGCTTGCAAATGTCTTATTTTACGTACAAAATGCTGGTCACATTGTAAAAACACACTTTTTCAATTAATTTAGCTTGCAAATGTCTTATTTTACGTACAAAATGCTGGTCAAATTGTTAAAAACACACTTTTTCAATGAATTTAGCTTTGCAAGTGTCTTATTTTACGTACAAAATGCTTGGTCAAATTGTTAAAAATAGCACTTTTTCAATGAATTTAGCTTGCAAATGTCTATTTTTACGTACAAAATGCTGGTCAAATTGTTAAAAAAACACACTTTTTCAATGAATTTAGCTGCAAGTGTCTTATTTTACGTACAAAAATGCTGGTTCAAATTGTTAAAAACACACTTTTTCAATGAATTTAGCTTGAAGTGTCTTATTTTACGTACAAAATGCTGGTCAAATTGTTAAAAACACACTTTTTCAATGAATTTAGCTTGCAAGTGTCTTATTTTACGTACAAAATGCTGGTCAAATTGTTAAAAATACACTTTTTCAATGAATTTAGCTTGCAAGTGTCTTATTTTACGTACAAAATGCTGGTAAAATTGTTAAAAAACACACTTTTTCAATGAATTTAGCTTGCAAGTGTCTTATTTTACGTACAAAATGCTGGTCACATTGTAAAAAAACACACTTTTTTCAATGGAATTTAGCTTGGAAAGTGTCTTATTTTACGTACAAAATGCTGGTCACATTGTTATAAAAACACACTTTTTCAATGAATTTAGCTTGCAAGTGTCTTATTTTACGTACAAAATGCTGGTCAAATTGTTAAAAACACACTTTTCAATGAATTTAGCTTGAAAGTGTCTTATTTTACGTACAAAATGCTGGTCAAAATTGTTAAAAACACACTTTTTCAATGAATTTAGCTTGCAAGTGTCTTATTTTACGTACAAAATGCGGGTCACATTGTTAAAAAACACACTTTTTCAATGAATTTAGCTTGAAAGTGTCTTGTTTTACGTACAAAATGCTGGTCAAATTGTTAAAAACACACTTTTTCAATGAATTGAGCTTGCAAGTGTCTTATTTTACGTACAAAATGCTGGTCAAATTGTTAAAAACACACTTTTTCAATGAATTTGAGCTTGCAAGTGTCTTATTTTACGTACAAAATGCGGGTCAATTGTTAAAAACACACTTTTTCAATGAATTTAGCTTGAAAGTGTCTTATTTTACGTACAAAATGCTGGTCAAATTGTTTAAAAACACACTTTTCAATGAATTTAGCTTGAAAGTGTCTTATTTTACGTACAAAATGCTGGTCAAATTGTTAAAAACCCACTTTTTCAATGAATTTAACTTGCAAGTGTCTTATTTTACGTACAAAATGCTGGTCAAATTGTTAAAACCACACTTTTTCAATGAATTTAGCTTGAAAGTGTCTTATTTTACGTACAAAATGCTGGTCAAATTGTTAAAAACACACTTTTTCAATGAATTTAGCTTGAAAGTGTCTTATTTTACGTACAAAATGCTGGTCAAATTGTTTAAAAACCCACTTTTCAATGAATTTAACTTGCAAGTGTCTTATTTTACGTACAAAATGCTGGTCCAAATTGTTTAAAACCACACTTTTTCAATGAATTTAGCTTGAAAGTGTCTATTTTACGTACAAAATGCTGGTCAAATTGTTAAAAACACACTTTTTCAATGAATTGAGCTTGCAAGTGTCTTATTTTACGTACAAAATGCGGGTCACATTGTTAAAAACACACTTTTTCAATGAATTTAGCTTGAAAGTGTCTTGTTTTACGTACAAAATGCTGGTCAAATTGTTTAAAAACACACTTTTTCAATGAATTTAGCTTGCAAGTGTCTTATTTTACGTACAAAATGCTGGTCAAATTGTTTAAAAACACACTTTTTCAATGAATTGAGCTTGCAAGTGTCTTATTTTACGTACAAAATGCTGGTCAAATTGTTTAAAAACACACTTTTTCAATGAATTGAGCTTGCAAGTGTCTTATTTTACGTACAAAATGCTGGTCAAATGTTAAAAAACACACTTTTTCAATGAATTGAGCTTGCAAGTGTCTTATTTTACGTACAAAATGCTGGTCAAATTGTTAAAAAACACACTTTTTCAATGAATTTAGCTTGAAAGTGTCTTATTTTACGTACAAAATGCTGGTCAAATTGTTAAAAACACACTTTTTTCAATGAATTGAGCTTGCAAGTGTCTTATTTTACGTACAAAATGCGGGTCACATTGTTAAAACACACTTTTTCAATGAATTTAGCTTGAAAGTGTCTTGTTTTACGTACAAAATGCTGGTCAAATTGTTAAAACACACTTTTCAATGAATTGAGCTTGCAAGTGTCTTATTTTACGTACAAAATGCTGTGTCAAATTGTTTTAAAAACACACTTTTTCAATGAATTTGAGCTTGCAAGTGTCTTATTTTACGTACAAAATGCTGGGTTCACATTGTTAAAAACACACTTTTTCAATGAATTGAGCTTGCAAGTGTCTTATTTTACGTACAAAATGCTGGTCAAATGTTTTAAAAACACACTTTTTTCAATGAATTTAGCTTGAAAGTGTCTTATTTTACGTACAAAATGCTGGTCAAATGTTTAAAAACCCACTTTTTCAATGAATTTAACTTTGCAAGTGTCTTATTTTACGTACAAAATGCTGGTCAAATTGTTAAAACCACACTTTTTCAATGAATTTAGCTTGAAAGTGTCTTATTTTACGTACAAAATGCTGGGTCAAATTGTTTAAAAACACACTTTTTCAATGAATTGAGCTTGCAAGTGTCTTATTTTACGTACAAAATGCGGGTCACATTGTTAAAAACACACTTTTTCAATGAATTTAGCTTGAAAGTGTCTTGTTTTACGTACAAAATGCTGGTCAAATTGTTAAAAACACACTTTTTCAATGAATTTAGCTTGCAAGTGTCTTATTTTACGTACAAAATGCTGGTCAAATTGTTAAAAACACACTTTTTCAATGAATTTAGCTTGAAAGTGTCTTATTTTACGTACAAAATGCTGGTCAAATTGTTAAAAACCCACTTCTTCAATGAATTTAACTTGCAAGTGTCTTATTTTACGTACAAAATGCTGGTCAAATTGTTAAAAACACACTTTTTCAATGAATTTAGCTTGCAAATGTCTTATTTTACGTACAAAATGCTGGTCAAATTGTTAAAAAACACACTTTTCAATGAATTAAGCTTGCAAGTGTCTTATTTTACGTACAAAATGCTGGTCAAATTGTTAAAAACACACTTTTTCAATGAATTTAGCTTGCAAGTGTCTTATTTTACGTACAAAATGCTGGTCAAATTGTAAAAAACACACTTTTTCAATGAATTTAGCTTGAAAGTGTCTTGTTTTACGTACAAAATGCTGGTCAAATTGTTAAAAACACACTTTTTCTATGAATTTAGCTTGGAAGTGTCTTATTTTACGTACAAAATGCTGGTCAAATTGTTAAAAACACACTTTTTCAATGAATTTAACTTGAAAGTGTCTTATTTTACGTACAAAATGCTGGTCAAATTGTTAAAAACCCACTTTTTCAATGAATTGAGCTTGCAAATGTCTTATTTTACGTACAAAATGCTGGTCAAATTGTTAAAAACACACTTTTTCAATGAATTTAACTTGCAAATGTCTTATTTTACGTACAAAATGCTGGTTAAATTGTTAAAAACACACTTTTTCAATTAATTTAGCTTGAAAGTGTCTTATTTTACGTACAAAATGCTGGTCAAATTGTTAAAAAACACACTTTTTCAATGAATTTAGCTTGGAAGTGTCTTATTTTACGTACAAAATGCTGGTCAAATTGTTAAAAACCACACTTTTTCAATGAATTGAGCTTGCAAGTGTCTTATTTTACGTACAAAAATGCTGGTCACATTGTTAAAAACACACTTTTTCAATGAATTTAGCTTGAAAGTGTCTTGTTTTACGTACAAAATGCTGGTCAAATTGTTAAAAACACACTTTTCAATGAATTGAGCTTGGAAGTGTCTTATTTTACGTACAAAATGCTGGTCAAATTGTTAAAAACACACTTTTTCAATGAATTGAGCTTGCAAATGTCTTATTTTACGTACAAAATGCTGGTCAAATTGTTAAAAACACACTTTTTCAATGAATTTAACTTGCAAATGTCTTATTTTACGTACAAAATGCTGGTTAAATTGTTAAAAACACACTTTTTCAATGAATTTAGCTTGAAAGTGTCTTATTTTACGTACAAAATGCTGGTCAAATTGTTAAAAACACACTTTTTCAATGAATTTAGCTTGGAAGTGTCTTATTTTACGTACAAAATGCTGGTCAAATTGTTAAAAACACACTTTTTCAATGAATTTAGCTTGAAAGTGTCTTATTTTACGTACAAAATGCTGGTCAAATTGTTAAAAACACACTTTTTCAATGAATTTAGCTTGCAAGTGTCTTATTTTCCGTACAAAATGCTGGTCACATTGTAAAAAAAAAACACACTTTTTCAATGAATTTAGCTTGCAAGTGTCTTATTTTACGTACAAAATGCTGGTCAAATTGTTAAAAACACACTTTTTCAATGAATTTAGCTTGGAAGTGTCTTATTTTACGTACAAAATGCTGGTCAAATTGTTAAAAACACACTTTTTCAATGAATTGAGCTTGGAAGTGTCTTATTTTACGTACAAAATGCTGGTCAAATTGTTAAAAACACACTTTTTCAATGAATTTAGCTTGAAAGTGTCTTATTTTACGTACAAAATGCTGGTCAAATTGTTAAAAACACACTTTTTCAATGAATTTAGCTTGCAAATGTCTTATTTTACGTACAAAATGCTGGTCAAATTGTTAAAAACACACTTTTTCAATGAATTTAACTTGCAAATGTCTTATTTTACGTACAAAATGCTGGTCAAATTGTTAAAAACACACTTTTTCAATGAATTTAGCTTGCAAATGTCTTATTTTACGTACAAAATGCTGGTCAAATTGTTAAAAACACACTTTTTCAATGAATTTAACTTGCAAATGTCTTATTTTACGTACAAAATGCTGGTCAAATTGTAAAAAACACACTTTTTCAATGAATTTAGCTTGCAAGTGTCTTATTTTACGTACAAAATGCTGGTCAAATTGTTAAAAACACACTTTTTCAATGAATTTAGCTTGGAAGTGTCTTATTTTACGTACAAAATGCTGGTCAAATTGTTAAAAACACACTTTTTCAATGAATTTAACTTGCAAATGTCTTATTTTACGTACAAAATGCTGGTCAAATTGTAAAAGACACACTTTTTCAATGAATTTAGCTTGCAAGTGTCTTATTTTACGTACAAAATGCTGGTCAAATTGTTAAAAACACACTTTTTCAATGAATTTAGCTTGCAAGTGTCTTATTTTACGTACAAAATGCTGGTCAAATTGTTAGAAACACACTTTTTCAATGAATTGAGCTTGCAAATGTCTTATTTTACGTACAAAATGCTGGTCAAATTGTTAAAAACACACTTTTTCAATGAATTTAACTTGCAAATGTCTTATTTTACGTACAAAATGCTGGTTAAATTGTTAAAAACACACTTTTTCAATTAATTTAGCTTGAAAGTGTCTTATTTTACGTACAAAATGCTGGTCAAATTGTTAAAAACACACTTTTTCAATGAATTTAGCTTGGAAGTGTCTTATTTTACGTACAAAATGCTGGTCAAATTGTTAAAAACACACTTTTTCAATGAATTTAGCTTGAAAGTGTCTTATTTTACGTACAAAATGCTGGTCAAATTGTTAAAAACACACTTTTTCAATGAATTTAGCTTGCAAGTGTCTTATTTTCCGTACAAAATGCTGGTCACATTGTAAAAAAAAACACACTTTTTCAATGAATTTAGCTTGCAAGTGTCTTATTTTACGTACAAAATGCTGGTCAAATTGTTAAAAACACACTTTTTCAATGAATTTAGCTTGGAAGTGTCTTATTTTACGTACAAAATGCTGGTCAAATTGTTAAAAACACACTTTTTCAATGAATTGAGCTTGGAAGTGTCTTATTTTACGTACAAAATGCTGGTCAAATTGTTAAAAACACACTTTTTCAATGAATTTAGCTTGAAAGTGTCTTATTTTACGTACAAAATGCTGGTCAAATTGTTAAAAACACACTTTTTCAATGAATTTAGCTTGCAAATGTCTTATTTTACGTACAAAATGCTGATCAAATTGTTAAAAACACACTTTTTCAATGAATTTAACTTGCAAATGTCTTATTTTACGTACAAAATGCTGGTCAAATTGTTAAAAACACACTTTTTCAATGAATTTAGCTTGCAAATGTCTTATTTTACGTACAAAATGCTGGTCAAATTGTTAAAAACACACTTTTTCAATGAATTTAACTTGCAAATGTCTTATTTTACGTACAAAATGCTGGTCAAATTGTAAAAACACACTTTTTCAATGAATTTAGCTTGCAAGTGTCTTATTTTACGTACAAAATGCTGGTCAAATTGTTAAAAACACACTTTTTCAATGAATTTAGCTTGGAAGTGTCTTATTTTACGTACAAAATGCTGGTCAAATTGTTAAAAACACACTTTTTCAATGAATTTAACTTGCAAATGTCTTATTTTACGTACAAAATGCTGGTCAAATTGTAAAAGACACACTTTTTCAATGAATTTAGCTTGCAAGTGTCTTATTTTACGTACAAAATGCTGGTCAAATTGTTAAAAACACACTTTTTCAATGAATTTAGCTTGCAAGTGTCTTATTTTACGTACAAAATGCTGGTCACATTGTAAAAAAAACACACTTTTTCAATGAATTGAGCTTGCAAATGTCTTATTTTACGTACAAAATATTGGTCAAATTGTTAAAAACACACTTTTTCAATGAATTTAGCTTGAAAGTGTCTTATTTTACGTACAAAATGCTGGTCAAATTGTTAAAAACACACTTTTTCAATGAATTAAGCTTACAAATGTCTTATTTTACGTACAAAATGCTGGTCAAATTGTTAAAAACAAACTTTTTCAATGAATTTAGCTTGCAAATGTCTTATTTTTCGTACAAAATGCTGGTCACATTGTAAAAAACACACTTTTTCAATGAATTTAGCTTGCAAGTGTCTTATTTTACGTACAAAATGCTGGTCAAATTGTTAAAAACACACTTTTTCAATGAATTTAGCTTGCAAATGTCTTATTTTACGTACAAAATGCTGGTCAAATTGTTAAAAACACACTTTTTCAATGAATTTAGCTTGCAAGTGTCTTATTTTACGTACAAAATGCTGGTCACATTGTAAAAAAAACACACTTTTTCAATGAATTTAGCTTGAAAGTGTCTTATTTTACGTACAAAATGCTGGTCACATTGTTAAAAACACACTTTTTCAATGAATTTAGCTTGAAAGTGTCTTGTTTTACGTACAAAATGCTGGTCAAATTGTTAAAAACACACTTTTTCAATGAATTGAGCTTGCAAGTGTCTTATTTTACGTACAAAATGCTGGTCACATTGTTAAAAACACACTTTTTCAATGAATTTAGCTTGAAAGTGTCTTGTTTTACGTACAAAATGCTGGTCAAATTGTTAAAAACACACTTTTTCAATGAATTAAGCTTGCAAGTGTCTTATTTTACGTACAAAATGCTGGTCAAATTGTTAAAAAAATGCACTTTTTCAATGAATTTAGCTTGAAAGTGTCTTATTTTACGTACAAACTGCTGGTCAAATTGTAAAAAAAATGCACTTTTTCAATGAATTTAGCTTGAAAGTGTCTTATTTTACGTACAAAATGCTGGTCACATTGTTAAAAACACACTTTTTCAATGAATTTAGCTTGCAAATGTCTTATTTTACGTACAAAATGCTGGTCAAATTGTTAAAAACACACTTTTTCAATGAATTTAACTTGGAAATGTCTTATTTTACGTACAAAATGCTGGTCAAATTGTTAAAAACACACTTTTTCAATGAATTTAGCTTGCAAATGTCTTATTTTACGTACAAAATGCTGGTTAAATTGTAAAAAACACACTTTTTCAATGAATTTAGCTTGCAAGTGTCTTATTTTACGTACAAAATGCTGGTCAAATTGTAAAAAACACACTTTTTCAATGAATTTAGCTTGCAAATGTCTTATTTTACGTACAAAATGCTGGTCAATTGTAAAAAACACACTTTTTCAATGAATTTAGCTTGGAAGTGTCTTATTTTACGTACAAAATGCTGGTCAAATTGTTAAAAACCACACTTTTTCAATGAATTTAGCTTGGAAGTGTCTTATTTTACGTACAAAATGCTGGTCAAATTGTTAAAAACACACTTTTTCAATGAATTTAGCTTGAAAGTGTCTTATTTTACGTACAAAATGCTGGTCAAATTGTTAAAAACAAACTTTTTCAATGAATTTAGCTTGCAAATGTTCTTATTTTACGTACAAAATGCTGGTCAAATTGTTAAAAACACACTTTTTCAATGAATTTAACTTGCAAATGTCTTATTTTACGTACAAAATGCTGGTCAAATTGTTAAAAACACACTTTTTCAATGAATTTAGCTTGCAAATGTCTTATTTTACGTACAAAATGCTGGTCACATTGTTAAAAACACACTTTTTCAATGAATTTAACTTGCAAATGTCTTATTTTACGTACAAAATGCTGGTCAAATTGTAAAAAACACACTTTTTCAATGAATTTAGCTTGCAAGTGTCTTATTTTACGTACAAAATGCTGGTCAAATTGTTAAAAACACACTTTTTCAATGATTTTAACTTGCAAATGTCTTATTTTACGTACAAAATGCTGGTCAAATTGTAAAAAACACACTTTTTCAATGAATTTAGCTTGCAAGTGTCTTATTTTACGTACAAAATGCTGGTCAAATTGTTAAAAACACACTTTTTCAATGAATTTAGCTTGCAAGTGTCTTATTTTACGTACAAAATGCTGGTCACATTGTAAAAAAAACACACTTTTTCAATGAATTTAGCTTGAGAGTGTCTTATTTTACGTACAAAATGCTGGTCAAATTGTTAAAAACACACTTTTTCAATGAATTTAACTTGCAAATGTCTTATTTTACGTACAAAATGCTGGTCAAATTGTTAAAAACACACTTTTTCAATGAATTTAGCTTGAAAGTGTCTTATTTTACGTACAAAATGCTGGTCAAATTGTTAAAAACACACTTTTTCAATGAATTTAACTTGCAAATGTCTTATTTTACGTACAAAATGCTGGTCAAATTGTAAAAAACACACTTTTTCAATGAATTTAGCTTGCAAGTGTCTTATTTTACGTACAAAATGCTGGTCAAATTGTTAAAAACACACTTTTTCAATGAATTTAGCTTGCAAGTGTCTTATTTTACGTACAAAATGCTGGTCAAATTGTTAAAAACACACTTTTTCAATGAATTGAGCATGCAAATGTCTTATTTTACGTACAAAATGCTGGTCAAATTGTAAAAAACACACTTTTTCAATGAATTTAGCTTGCAAGTGTCTTATTTTACGTACAAAATGCTGGTCAAATTGTTTAAAAACACACTTTTTCAATGAATTTAGCTTGCAAGTGTCTTATTTTACGTACAAAATGCTGGTCACATTGTAAAAAAAACACACTTTTTCAATGAATTTAGCTTGAGAGTGTCTTATTTTACGTACAAAATGCTGGTCAAATTGTTAAAAACACACTTTTTCAATGAATTTAGCTTGAAAGTGTCTTATTTTACGTACAAAATGCTGGTCAAATTGTTAAAAAACACACTTTTTCAATGAATTTAGCTTGAAAGTGTCTTATTTTACGTACAAAATGCTGGTCAAATTGTTAAAAACACACTTTTTCAATGAATTGAGCATGGCAAATGTCTTATTTTACGTACAAAATGCTGGTCAAATTGTTAAAAACACACTTTTTCAATGAATTTAGCTTGCAAGTGTCTTATTTTACGTACAAAATGCTGGTCACATTGTAAAAAAAACACTTTTTCAATGAATTTAGCTTGCAAGTGTCTTATTTTACGTACAAAATGCTGGTCAAATTGTTAAAAACACACTTTTTCAATGAATTTAACTTGCAAATGTCTTATTTTACGTACAAAATATTGGTCAAATTGTTAAAAACACACTTTTTCAATGAATTTAGCTTGAAAGTGTCTTATTTTACGTACAAAATGCTGGTCACATTGTAAAAAACACACTTTTTCAATGAATTTAGCTTGCAAGTGTCTTATTTTACGTACAAAATGCTGGTCAAATTGTTAAAAACACACTTTTTCAATGAATTGAGCTTGCAAATGTCTTATTTTACGTACAAAATGCTGGTCAAATTGTTAAAAACACACTTTTTCAATGAATGTAGCTTGCAAGTGTCTTATTTTACGTACAAAATGCTGGTCACATTGTAAAAAAAACACACTTTTTCAATGAATTTAGCTTGAAAGTGTCTTATTTTACGTACAAAATGCTGGTCACATTGTTAAAAACACACTTTTTCAATGAATTTAGCTTGAAAGTGTCTTGTTTCACGTACAAAATGCTGGTCAAATTGTTAAAAACACACTTTTTCAATGAATTGAGCTTGCAAGTGTCTTATTTTACGTACAAAATGCTGGTCACATTGTTAAAAACACACTTTTTCAATGAATTTAGCTTGAAAGTGTCTTGTTTTACGTACAAAATGCTGGTCAAATTGTTAAAAACACACTTTTTCAATGAATTAAGCTTGCAAGTGTCTTATTTTACGTACAAAATGCTGGTCAAATTGTTAAAAAAACACACTTTTTCAATGAATTTAGCTTGAAAGTGTCTTATTTTACGTACAAACTGCTGGTCAAATTGTAAAAAAAATGCACTTTTTCAATGAATTTAGCTTGAAAGTGTCTTATTTTACGTACAAAATGCTGGTCACATTGTTAAAAACACACTTTTTCAATGAATTTAGCTTGCAAATGTCTTATTTTACGTACAAAATGCTGGTCAAATTGTTAAAAACACGCTTTTTCAATGAATTTAACTTGCAAATGTCTTATTTTACGTACAAAATGCTGGTCAAATTGTTAAAAACACACTTTTTCAATGAATTTAGCTTGCAAATGTCTTATTTTACGTACAAAATGCTGGTCAAATTGTAAAAAACACACTTTTTCAATGAATTTAGCTTGCAAGTGTCTTATTTTACGTACAAAATGCTGGTCAAATTGTTAAAAACACACTTTTTCAATGAATTAAGCTTGCAAGTGTCTTATTTTACGTACAAAATGCTGGTCAAATTGTTAAAAAAACACACTTTTTCAATGAATTTAGCTTGAAAGTGTCTTATTTTACGTACAAACTGCTGGTCAAATTGTAAAAAAAATGCACTTTTTCAATGAATTTAGCTTGAAAGTGTCTTATTTTACGTACAAAATGCTGGTCACATTGTTAAAAACACACTTTTTCAATGAATTTAACTTGCAAATGTCTTATTTTACGTACAAAATGCTGGTCAAATTGTAAAAAACACACTTTTTCAATGAATTTAGCTTGCAAGTGTCTTATTTTACGTACAAAATGCTGGTCAAATTGTTAAAAACACACTTTTTCAATGAATTTAGCTTGCAAGTGTCTTATTTTACGTACAAAATGCTGGTCACATTGTAAAAAAAACACACTTTTTCAATGAATTTAGCTTGAGAGTGTCTTATTTTACGTACAAAATGCTGGTCAAATTGTTAAAAACACACTTTTTCAATGAATTTAGCTTGAAAGTGTCTTATTTTACGTACAAAATGCTGGTCAAATTGTTAAAAACACACTTTTTCAATGAATTGAGCATGCAAATGTCTTATTTTACGTACAAAATATTGGTCAAATTGTTAAAAACACACTTTTTCAATGAATTTAGCTTGAAAGTGTCTTATTTTACGTACAAAATGCTGGTCACATTGTAAAAAACACACTTTTTCAATGAATTTAGCTTGCAAGTGTCTTATTTTACGTACAAAATGCTGGTCAAATTGTTAAAAACACACTTTTTCAATGAATTGAGCTTGCAAATGTCTTATTTTACGTACAAAATGCTGGTCAAATTGTTAAAAACACACTTTTTCAATGAATTTAGCTTGCAAGTGTCTTATTTTACGTACAAAATGCTGGTCAAATTGTAAAAAACACACTTTTTCAATGAATTTAGCTTGAAAGTGTCTTATTTTACGTACAAAATGCTGGTCACATTGTTAAAAACACACTTTTTCAATGAATTTAGCTTGAAAGTGTCTTGTTTCAAGTACAAAATGCTGGTCAAATTGTTAAAAACACACTTTTTCAATGAATTGAGCTTGCAAGTGTCTTATTTTACGTACAAAATGCTGGTCACATTGTTAAAAACACACTTTTTCAATGAATTTAGCTTGAAAGTGTCTTGTTTTACGTACAAAATGCTGGTCAAATTGTTAAAAACACACTTTTTCAATGAATTAAGCTTGCAAGTGTCTTATTTTACGTACAAAATGCTGGTCAAATTGTTAAAAAAACACACTTTTTCAATGAATTTAGCTTGAAAGTGTCTTATTTTACGTACAAAATGCTGGTCACATTGTTAAAAACACACTTTTTCAATGAATTTAACTTGCAAATGTCTTATTTTACGTACAAAATGCTGGTCAAATTGTTAAAAACACACTTTTTCAATGAATTTAGCTTGCAAATGTCTTATTTTACGTACAAAATGCTGGTCAAATTGTAAAAAACACACTTTTTCAATGAATTTAGCTTGCAAGTGTCTTATTTACGTACAAAATGCTGGTCAAATTGTTAAAAACACACTTTTTCAATGAATTAAGCTTGCAAGTGTCTTATTTTACGTACAAAATGCTGGTCAAATTGTTAAAAACACACTTTTTCAATGAATTTAGCTTGC
The DNA here is from genome assembly GCF_013141755.1 of Anopheles stephensi. Lineage (NCBI taxonomy): Eukaryota > Metazoa > Arthropoda > Insecta > Diptera > Culicidae > Anopheles > Anopheles stephensi. Next base: position 28,041 of record NW_023405016.1, on the reverse strand, counting down.
AAGTGTCTTATTTTACGTACAAAATGCTGGTCACATTGTAAAAAAAACACACTTTTTCAATGAATTTAGCTTGCAAGTGTCTTATTTTACGTACAAAATGCTGGTCAAATTGTTAAAAACACACTTTTTCAATGAATTTAGCTTGGAAGTGTCTTATTTTACGTACAAAATGCTGGTCAAATTGTTAAAAACACACTTTTTCAATGAATTGAGCTTGCAAATGTCTTATTTTACGTACAAAATACTGGTCAAATTGTTAAAAACACACTTTTTCAATGAATTGAGCTTGCAAATGTCTTATTTTACGTACAAAATGCTGGTCAAATTGTTAAAAACACACTTTTTCAATGAATATAACTTGCAAATGTCTTATTTTACGTACAAAATGCTGGTCAAATTGTTAAAAACACACTTTTTCAATGAATTTAGCTTGCAAATGTCTTATTTTACGTACAAAATGCTGGTCAAATTGTAAAAAACACACTTTTTCAATGAATTTAGCTTGCAAGTGTCTTATTTTACGTACAAAATGCTGGTCAAATTGTAAAAAACACACTTTTTCAATGAATTTAGCTTGAAAGTGTCTTATTTTACGTACAAAATGCTGGTCAAATTGTTAAAAACACACTTTTTCAATGAATTGAGCTTGCAAATGTCTTATTTTACGTACAAAATGCTGGTCAAATTTTTAAAAACACACTTTTTCAATGAATTTAGCTTGCAAGTGTGTTATTTTACGTACAAAACGCTGATCAAATTGTAAAACATTGCACTTTTTCAATGAATTTAGCTTGCAAATGTCTTATTTTACGTACAAAATGCTGGTCACATTGTTAAAAACACACTTTTTCAATGAATTTAGCTTGCAAATGTCTTATTTTACGTACAAAATGCTGGTCAAATTGTAAAAAACACACTTTTTCAATGAATTTAGCTTGAAAGTGTCTTATTTTACGTACAAAATGCTGGTCAAATTGTAAAAAACACACTTTTTCAATGAATTTAGCTTGCAAGTGTCTTATTTTACGTACAAAATGCTGGTCAAATTGTTAAAAACACACTTTTTCAATGAATTTAGCTTGGAAGTGTCTTATTTTACGTACAAAATGCTGGTCAAATTGTTAAAAACACACTTTTTCAATGAATTGAGCTTGCAAATGTCTTATTTTACGTACAAAATATTGGTCAAATTGTTAAAAACACACTTCTTCAATGAATTTAGCTTGAAAGTGTCTTATTTTACGTACAAAATGCTGGTCAAATTGTTAAAAACACACTTTTTCAATGAATTGAGCTTGCAAGTGTCTTATTTTACGTACAAAATGCTGGTCACATTGTTAAAAACACACTTTTTCAATGAATTTAGCTTGAAAGTGTCTTGTTTTACGTACAAAATGCTGGTCAAATTGTTAAAAACACACTTTTTCAATGAATTGAGCTTGCAAGTGTCTTATTTTACGTACAAAATGCTGGTCAAATTGTTAAAAACACACTTTTTCAATGAATTTAGCTTGAAAGTGTCTTATTTCACGTACAAAATGCTGGTCAAATTGTTAAAAACACACTTTTTCAATGAATTTAGCTTGAAAGTGTCTTATTTTACGTACAAAATGCTGGTCACATTGTTAAAAACACACTTTTTCAATGAAATTAGCTTGAAAGTGTCTTGTTTTACGTACAAAATGCTGGTCAAATTGTTAAAAACACACTTTTTCAATGAATTAAGCTTGCAAGTGTCTTATTTTACGTACAAAATGCTGGTCAAATTGTTAAAAAAACACACTTTTTCAATGAATTTAGCTTGAAAGTGTCTTATTTTACGTACAAACTGCTGGTCAAATTGTAAAAAAAAATGCACTTTTTCAATGAATTTAGCTTGAAAGTGTCTTATTTTACGTACAAAATGCTGGTCAAATTGTTAAAAACACACTTTTTCAATGAATTGAGCTTGCAAGTGTCTTATTTTACGTACAAAATGCTGGTCAAATTGTAAAAAACGCACTTTTTCAATGAATTTAGCTTGCAAGTGTCTTATTTTACGTACAAAATGCTGGTCAAATTGTTAAAAACACACTTTTTCAATGAATTTAGCTTGCAAGTGTCTTATTTTACGTACAAAATGCTGCTCAAATTGTTAAAAACACACTTTTTCAATGAATTGAGCTTGCAAATGTCTTATTTTACGTACAAAATGCTGGTCACATTGTTAAAAACACACTTTTTCAATGAATTTAGCTTGAAAGTGTCTTGTTTTACGTACAAAATGCTGGTCAAATTGTAAAAAAATGCACTTTTTCAATGAATTTAGCTTGCAAGTGTCTTATTTTACGTACAAAATGCTGGTCAAATTGTAAAAAACACACTTTTTCAATGAATTTAGCTTGCAAATGTCTTATTTTACGTACAAAATGCTGGTCAAATTGTTAAAAACACAATTTTTCAATGAATTTAGCTTGCAAGTGTCTTATTTTACGTACAAAATGCTGGTCAAATTGTTAAAAACACACTTTTTCAATGAATTTAGCTTGCAAATGTCTTATTTTACGTACAAAATGCTGGTCAAATTGTTAAAAACACACTTTTTCAATGAATTTAGCTTGCAAGTGTCTTATTTTACGTACAAAATGCTGGTCACATTGTAAAAAAAACACACTTTTTCAATGAATTTAGCTTGCAAGTGTCTTATTTTACGTACAAAATGCTGGTCAAATTGTTAAAAACACACTTTTTCAATGAATTGAGCTTGCAAGTGTCTTATTTTACGTACAAAATGCTGGTCACATTGTTAAAAACACACTTTTTCAATGAATTTAGCTTGAAAGTGTCTTGTTTTACGTACAAAATGCTGGTCAAATTGTAAAAAAAATGCACTTTTTCAATGAATTTAGCTTGCAAGTGTCTTATTTTACGTACAAAATGCTGGTCAAATTGTAAAAAACACACTTTTTCAATGAATTGAGCTTGCAAGTGTCTTATTTTACGTACAAAATGCTGGTCAAATTGTTAAAAACACACTTTTTCAATGAATTTAGCTTGGAAGTGTCTTTTTTTACGTACAAAATGCTGGTCAAATTGTTAAAAACACACTTTTTCAATGAATTGAGCTTGCAAATGTCTTATTTTACGTACAAAATGCTGGTCAAATTGTTAAAAACACACTTTTTCAATGAATTGAGCTTGCAAATGTCTTATTTTACGTACAAAATATTGGTCAAATTGTTAAAAACACACTTTTTCAATGAATTTAGCTTGAAAGTGTCTTATTTTACGTACAAAATGCTGGTCAAATTGTTAAAAACACACTTTTTCAATGAATTTAGCTTGAAAGTGTCTTATTTTACGTACAAAATGCTGGTCAAATTGTTAAAAACACACTTTTTCAATGAATTGAGCTTGCAAATGTCTTATTTTACGTACAAAATGCTGGTCACATTGTTAAAAACACACTTTTTCAATGAATTTAGCTTGAAAGTGTCTTGTTTTACGTACAAAATGCTGGTCAAATTGTTAAAAACACACTTTTTCAATGAATTAAGCTTGCAAGTGTCTTATTTTACGTACAAAATGCTGGTCAAATTTTTAAAAAAACACACTTTTTCAATGAATTTAGCTTGAAAGTGTCTTATTTTACGTACAAACTGCTGGTCAAATTGTAAAAAAAATGCACTTTTTCAATGAATTTAGCTTGAAAGTGTCTTATTTTACGTACAAAATGCTGGTCACATTGTTAAAAACACACTTTTTCAATGAATTTAGCTTGCAAATGTCTTATTTTACGTACAAAATGCTGGTCAAATTGTTAAAAACACACTTTTTCAATGAATTTAACTTGCAAATGTCTTATTTTACGTACAAAATGCTGGTCACATTGTAAAAAAAACACAGTTTTTCAATGAATTGAGCTTGCAAATGTCTTATTTTACGTACAAAATGCTGGTCACATTGTTAAAAACACACTTTTTCAATGAATTTAGCTTGAAAGTGTCTTGTTTTACGTACAAAATACTGGTCAAATTGTAAAAAAATGCACTTTTTCAATGAATTTAGCTTGCAAGTGTCTTATTTTACGTACAAAATGCTGGTCAAATTGTAAAAAACGCACTTTTTCAATGAATTTAGCTTGCAAGTGTCTTATTTTACGTACAAAATGCTGGTCACATTGTTAAAAACACACTTTTTCAATGAATTTAGCTTGCAAGTGTCTTATTTTACGTACAAAATGCTGGTCAAATTGTAAAAAACACACTTTTTCAATGAATTTAGCTTGCAAGTGTCTTATTTTACGTACAAAATGCTGGTCAAATTGTTAAAAACACACTTTTTCAATGAATTTAGCTTGCAAGTGTCTTATTTTACGTACAAAATGCTGGTCAAATTGTTAAAAACACACTTTTTCAATGAATTTAGCTTGCAAATGTCTTATTTTACGTACAAAATGCTGGTCACATTGTTAAAAACACACTTTTTCAATGAATTTAGCTTGAAAGTGTATTGTTTTACGTACAAAATGCTGGTCAAATTGTTAAAAACACACTTTTTCAATGAATTAAGCTTGCAAGTGTCTTATTTTACGTACAAAATGCTGGTCACATTGTTAAAAACACACTTTTTCAATGAATTTAGCTTGCAAATGTCTTATTTTACGTACAAAATGCTGGTCAAATTGTTAAAAACACACTTTTTCAATGAATTTAGCTTGGAAGTGTCTTATTTTACGTACAAAATGCTGGTCAAATTGTTAAAAACACACTTTTTCAATGAATTGAGCTTGCAAATGTCTTATTTTACGTACAAACTGCTGGTCAAATTGTAAAAAAAATGCACTTTTTCAATGAATTAAGCTTGAAAGTGTCTTATTTTACGTACAAAATGCTGGTCAAATTGTTAAAAACACACTTTTTCAATGAATTGAGCTTGCAAATGTCTTATTTTACGTACAAAATGCTGGTCAAATTGTTAAAAACACACTTTTTCAATGAATTTAGCTTGGAAGTGTCTTATTTTACGTACAAAATGCTGGTCAAATTGTTAAAAACACACTTTTTCAATGAATTGAGCTTGCAAATGTCTTATTTTACGTACAAAATGCTGGTCAAATTGTTAAAAACACACTTTTTCAATGAATTTAACTTGCAAATGTCTTATTTTACGTACAAAATGCTGGTCACATTGTAAAAAAAACACACTTTTTCAATGAATTTAGCTTGCAAGTGTCTTATTTTACGTACAAAATGCTGGTCAAATTGTTAAAAACACACTTTTTCAATGAATTTAGCTTGGAAGTGTCTTATTTTACGTACAAAATGCTGGTCAAATTGTTAAAAACACACTTTTTCAATGAATTGAGCTTGCAAATGTCTTATTTTACGTACAAAATGCTGGTCACATTGTTAAAAACACACTTTTTCAATGAATTTAGCTTGAAAGTGTCTTGTTTTACGTACAAAATGCTGGTCAAATTGTAAAAAAATGCACTTTTTCAATGAATTTAGCTTGCAAGTGTCTTATTTTACGTACAAAATGCTGGTCACATTGTTAAAAACACACTTTTTCAATGAATTTAGCTTGAAAGTGTCTTGTTTTACGTACAAAATGCTGGTCAAATTGTAAAAAAATGCACTTTTTCAATGAATTTAGCTTGCAAGTGTCTTATTTTACGTACAAAATGCTGGTCAAATTGTAAAAAACACACTTTTTCAATGAATTTAGCTTGCAAATGTCTTATTTTACGTACAAAATGCTGGTCAAATTGTTAAAAACACACTTTTTCAATGAATTTAGCTTGCAAGTGTCTTATTTAACGTACAAAATGCTGGTCAAATTGTTAAAAACACACTTTTTCAATGAATTTAGCTTGCAAATGTCTTATTTTACGTACAAAATGCTGGTCAAATTGTTAAAAACACACTTTTTCAATGAATTTAGCTTGCAAGTGTCTTATTTTACGTACAAAATGCTGGTCATATTGTAAAAAAAACACACTTTTTCAATGAATTTAGCTTGCAAGTGTCTTATTTTACGTACAAAATGCTGGTCAAATTGTTAAAAACACACTTTTTCAATGAATTGAGCTTGCAAGTGTCTTATTTTACGTACAAAATGCTGGTCACATTGTTAAAAACACACTTTTTCAATGAATTTAGCTTGAAAGTGTCTTGTTTTACGTACAAAATGCTGGTCAAATTGTAAAAAAAATGCACTTTTTCAATGAATTTCGCTTGCAAGTGTCTTATTTTACGTACAAAATGCTGGTCAAATTGTAAAAAACACACTTTTTCAATGAATTTAGCTTGCAAGTGTCTTATTTTACGTACAAAATGCTGGTCAAATTGTTAAAAACACACTTTTTCAATGAATTTAGCTTGGAAGTGTCTTATTTTACGTACAAAATGCTGGTCAAATTGTTAAAAACACACTTTTTCAATGAATTTAGCTTGCAAATGTCTTATTTTACGTACAAAATGCTGGTCAAATTGTTAAAAAACACACTTTTTCAATGAATTGAGCTTGCAAATGTCTTATTTTACGTACAAAATATTGGTCAAATTGTTAAAAACACACTTTTTCAATGAATTTAGCTTGAAAGTGTCTTATTTTACGTACAAAATGCTGGTCAAATTGTTAAAAACACACTTTTTCAATGAATTTAGCTTGAAAGTGTCTTGTTTTACGTACAAAATGCTGGTCAAATTGTTAAAAACACACTTTTTCAATGAATTAAGCTTGCAAGTGTCTTATTTTACGTACCAAATGCTGGTCAAATTGTTAAAAAAACACACTTTTTCAATGAATTTAGCTTGAAAGTGTCTTATTTTACGTACAAACTGCTGGTCAAATTGTAAAAAAAATGCACTTTTTCAATGAATTTAGCTTGCAAGTGTCTTATTTTACGTACAAAATGCTGGTCAAATTGTTAAAAACACACTTTTACAATGAATTTAGCTTGGAAGTGTCTTATTTTACGTACAAAATGCAGGTCAAATTGTTAAAAACACACTTTTTCAATGAATTTAGCTTGCAAGTGTCTTATTTTACGTACAAAATGCTGGTCAAATTGTTAAAAAAATGCACTTTTTCAATGAATTTAGCTTGAAAGTGTCTTATTTTACGTACAAAATGCTGGTCAAATTGTTAAAAACACACTTTTTCAATGAATTTAGCTTGGAAGTGTCTTATTTTACGTACAAAATGCTGGTCAAATTGTTAAAAACACACTTTTTCAATGAATTTAGCTTGAAAGTGTCTTATTTTACGTACAAAATGCTGGTCAAATTGTAAAAAACACACTTTTTCAATGAATTTAGCTTGCAAGTGTCTTATTTTACGTACAAAATGCTGGTCAAATTGTAAAAAACACACTTTTTCAATGAATTTAGCTTGAAAGTGTCTTATTTTACGTACAAAATGCTGGTCAAATTGTTAAAAACACACTTTTTCAATGAATTTAACTTGCAAATGTCTTATTTTACGTACAAAATGCTGGTCAAATTGTTAAAAAAACACACTTTTTCAATGAATTTAGCTTGAAAGTGTCTTATTTTACGTACAAACTGCTGGTCAAATTGTAAAAAAAATGCACTTTTTCAATGAATTTAGCTTGAAAGTGTCTTATTTTACGTACAAAATGCTGGTCACATTGTTAAAAACACACTTTTTCAATGAATTTAGCTTGGAAGTGTCTTATTTTACGTACAAAATGCTGGTCAAATTGTTAAAAACACACTTTTTCAATGAATTTAGCTTGCAAATGTCTTATTTTACGTACAAAATGCTGGTCAAATTGTTAAAAACACACTTTTTCAATGAATTTAGCTTGGAAGTGTCTTATTTTACGTACAAAATGCTGGTCAAATTGTTAAAAACACACTTTTTCAATGAATTGAGCTTGCAAATGTCTTATTTTACGTACAAAATGCTGGTCAAATTGTTAAAAACACACTTTTTCAATGAATTGAGCTTGCAAATGTTTTATTTTACGTACAAAATATTGGTCAAATTGTTAAAAACACACTTTTTCAATGAATTTAGCTTGAAAGTATATTATTTTACGTACAAAATGCTGGTCAAATTGTTAAAAACACACTTTTTCAATGAATTTAGCTTGAAAGTGCCTTGTTTTACGTACAAAATGCTGGTCAAATTGTTAAAAACACACTTTTTCAATGAATTAAGCTTGCAAGTGTCTTATTTTACGTACAAAATGCTGGTCAAATTGTTAAAAAAAACACACTTTTTCAATGAATTTAGCTTGAAAGTGTCTTATTTTACGTACAAACTGCTGGTCAAATTGTAAAAAAAATGCACTTTTTCAATGAATTTAGCTTGAAAGTGTCTTATTTTACGTACAAAATGCTGGTCAAATTGTTAAAAACACACTTTTTCAATGAATTTAGCTTGGAAGTGTCTTATTTTACGTACAAAATGCTGGTCAAATTGTTAAAAACACACTTTTTCAATGAATTTAGCTTGAAAGTGTCTTATTTTACGTACAAAATGCTGGTCAAATTGTTTAAAAACACACTTTTTCAATGAATTTAGCTTGCAAGTGTCTTATTTTACGTACAAAATGCTGGTCAAATTGTTAAAAACACACTTTTTCAATGAATTTAGCTTGAAAGTGTCTTATTTTACGTACAAAATGCTGGTCAAATTGTTAAAAAATGCACTTTTTCAATGAATTTAGCTTGAAAGTGTCTTGTTTTACGTGTAAATACTGTAAAAATTGTTAAAAATAGCACTTTTTCAATGAATTAAGCCTGAAAGTGTCTTATTTCACGTACAAAATGCTATGAAATTGTAAAAATAGCACTTTTTCAATGAATTAAGCCTGAAAGTGTCTTATTTTACATACAAAATGCTATGAAATTGTTAAAAACAGCACTTTTTCAATGAATTTAGCCTGAAAGTGTCTAATTTTACGTACAAAATGCAATGAAATTGTTAAAAATAGCACTTTTTCAATGAATTTAGCCTGAAAGTGTCTTATTTTACGTACAAAATGCTATGAAATTGTTAAAAATAGCACTTTTTCAATGAATTTAGCTTGCAAATGTCTTATTTTACGTACAAAATGCTGGTCAAATTGTTAAAAACACACTTTTTCAATGAATTTAGCTTGGTAGTGTCTTATTTTACGTACAAAATGCTGGTCAAATTGTTAAAAACACACTTTTTCAATGAATTTAGCTTGAAAGTGTCTTATTTTACGTACAAAATGCTGGTCAAATTGTAAAAAACACACTTTTTCAATGAATTTAGCTTGCAAGTGTCTTATTTTACGTACAAAATGCTGGTCAAATTGTTAAAAACACACTTTTTCAATGAATTTAGCTTGCAAGTGTCTTATTTTACGTACAAAATGCTGGTCAAATTGTTAAAAACACACTTTTTCAATGAATTAAGCTTGCAAGTGTCTTATTTTACGTACAAAATGCTGGTCAAATTGTTAAAAAAACACACTTTTTCAATGAATTTAGCTTGAAAGTGTCTTATTTTACGTACAAACTGCTGGTCCAATTGTAAAAAAAATGCACTTTTTCAATGAATTTAGCTTGAAAGTGTCTTATTTTACGTACAAAATGCTGGTCAAATTGTTAAAAACACACTTTTTCAATGAATTTAGCTTGGAAGTGTCTTATTTTACGTACAAAATGCTGGTCAAATTGTTAAAAACACACTTTTTCAATGAATTTAGCTTGAAAGTGTCTTATTTTACGTACAAAATGCTGGTCAAATTGTTAAAAACACACTTTTTCAATGAATTTAGCTTGCAAGTGTCTTATTTTACGTACAAAATGCTGGTCAAATTGTTAAAAACACACTTTTTCAATGAATTTAGCTTGAAAGTGTCTTATTTTACGTACAAACTGCTGGTCAAATTGTAAAAAAAATGCACTTTTTCAATGAATTTAGCTTGAAAGTGTCTTATTTTACGTACAAAATGCTGGTCAAATTGTTAAAAACACACTTTTTCAATGAATTTAGCTTGGAAGAGTCTTATTTTACGTACAAAATGCTGGTCAAATTGTTAAAAACACACTTTTTCAATGAATTTAGCTTGCAAGTGTCTTATTTTACGTACAAAATGCTGGTCAAATTGTAAAAAACACACTTTTTCAATGAATTTAGCTTGCAAGTGTCTTATTTTACGTACAAAATGCTGGTCAAATTGTTAAAAACACACTTTTTCAATGAATTTAGCTTGAAAGTGTCTTATTTTACGTACAAAATGCTGGTCAAATTGTAAAAAACACATTTTTTCAATGAATTTAGCTTGCAAGTGTCTTATTTTACGTACAAAATGCTGGTCAAATTGTTAAAAACACACTTTTTCAATGAATTTAGCTTGGAAGTGTCTTATTTTACGTACAAAATGCTGGTCAAATTGTTAAAAACACACTTTTTCAATGAATTGAGCTTGCAAATGTCTTATTTTACGTACAAAATGCTGGTCAAATTGTTAAAAACACACTTTTTCAATGAATTGAGCTTGCAAATGTCTTATTTTACGTACAAAATATTGGTCAAATTGTTAAAAACACACTTTTTCAATGAATTTAGCTTGAAAGTGTCTTATTTTACGTACAAAATGCTGGTCAAATTGTTAAAAACACACTTTTTCAATGAATTTAGCTTGAAAGTGTCTTATTTTACGTACAAAATGCTGGTCAAATTGTTAAAAACACACTTTTTCAATGAATTAAGCTTGCAAGTGTCTTATTTTACGTACAAAATGCTGGTCAAATTGTTAAAAAAACACACTTTTTCAATGAATTTAGCTTGAAAGTGTCTTATTTTACGTACAAACTGCTGGTCAAATTGTAAAAAAAATGCACTTTTTCAATGAATTGAGCTTGAAAGTGTCTTATTTTACGTACAAAATGCTGGTCAAATTGTTAAAAACACACTTTTTCAATGAATTTAGCTTGGAAGTGTCTTATTTTACGTACAAAATGCTGGTCAAATTGTTAAAAACACACTTTTTCAATGAATTTAGCTTGAAAGTGTCTTATTTTACGTACAAAATGCTGGTCAAATTGTTAAAAACACACTTTTTGAATGAATTTAGCTTGCAAGTGTCTTATTTTACGTACAAAATGCTGGTCAAATTGTTAAAAACACACTTTTTCAATGAATTTAGCTTGAAAGTGTCTTATTTTACGTACAAACTGCTGGTCAAATTGTAAAAAAAATGCACTTTTTCAATGAATTTAGCTTGAAAGTGTCTTATTTTACGTACAAAATGCTGGTCAAATTGTTAAAAACACACTTTTTCAATGAATTTAGCTTGAAAGTGTCTTATTTTACGTACAAAATGCTGGTCAAATTGTTAAAAACAAACTTTTTCAATGAATTTAGCTTGTAAGTGTCTTATTTTACGTACAAAATGCTGGTCAAATTGTTAAAAACACACTTTTTCAATGAATTTAACTTGAAAGTGTCTTATTTTACGTACAAACTGCTGGTCAAATTGTAAAAAAAATGCACTTTTTCAATGAATTTAGCTTGAAAGTGTCTTATTTTACGTACAAAATGCTGGTCAAATTGTTAAAAATAGCACTTTTTCAATGAATTTAGCTTGAAAGTGTCTTATTTTACGTACAAAATGTTGGTCAAATTGTTAAAAATAGCGCTTTTACAATGAATTTAGCTTGAAAGTGTCTTATTTTACGTACAAAATGTCGGTCAAATTGTTAAAAATAGCACTTTTTCAATGAATTTAGCTTGAAAGTGTCTTATTTTACGTACAAAATGCTGGTCAAATTGTTAAAGATAGCACTTTTTCAATGAATTTAGCTTGAAAGTGTCTTATTTTACGTACAAAATGCTGGTCAAATTGTTAAAAACACACTTTTTCAATGAATTTAGCTTGCAAGTGTCTTATTTTACGTACAAAATGCTGGTCAAATTGTTAAAAACACACTTTTTCAATGAATTTAGCTTGAAAGTGTCTTATTTTACGTACAAACTGCTGGTCAAATTGTAAAAAAAATGCACTTTTTCAATGAATTAAGCTTGAAAGTGTCTTATTTTACGTACAAAATGCTGGTCAAATTGTTAAAAACACACTTTTTCAATGAATTTAGCTTGAAAGTGTCTTATTTTACGTACAAAATGCTGGTCAAATTGTTAAAAACACACTTTTTCAATGAATTAAGCTTGCAAGTGTCTTATTTTACGTACAAAATGCTGGTCAAATTGTTAAAAACACACTTTTTCAATGAATTTAGCTTGAAAGTGTCTTATTTTACGTACAAACTGCTGGTCAAATTGTAAAAAAAATGCACTTTTTCAATGAATTTAGCTTGAAAGTGTCTTATTTTACGTACAAAATGCTGGTCAAATTGTTAAAAACACACTTTTTCAATGAATTTAGCTTGGAAGTGTCTTATTTTACGTACAAAATGCTGGTCAAATTGTTAAAAACACACTTTTTCAATGAATTTAGCTTGAAAGTGTCTTATTTTACGTACAAAATGCTGGTCAAATTGTAAAAAACACACTTTTTCAATGAATTTAGCTTGCAAGTGTCTTATTTTACGTACAAAATGCTGGTCAAATTGTTAAAAACACACTTTTTCAATGAATTTAGCTTGAAAGTGTCTTATTTTACGTACAAAATGCTGGTCAAATTGTTAAAAACACACTTTTTCAATGAATTTAACTTGCAAATGTCTTATTTTACGTACAAAATGCTGGTCAAATTGTAAAAAACACACTTTTTCAATGAATTTAGCTTGCAAGTGTCTTATTTTACGTACAAAATGCTGGTCAAATTGTTAAAAACACACTTTTTCAATGAATTGAGCTTGAAAGTGTCTTGTTTTACGTACAAAATGCTGGTCAAATTGTAAAAAAAATGCACTTTTTCAATGAATTTAGCTTGCAAGTGTCTTATTTTACGTACAAAATGCTGGTCAAATTTTTAAAAACACACTTTTTCAATGAATTTAGCTTGAAAGTGTCTTATTTTACGTACAAAATGCTGGTCAAATTGTTAAAAACACACTTTTTCAATGAATTTAACTTGCAAATGTCTTATTTTACGTACAAAATGCTGGTCAAATTGTAAAAAACACACTTTTTCAATGAATTTAGCTTGCAAGTGTCTTATTTTACGTACAAAATGCTGGTCAAATTGTTAAAAACACACTTTTTCAATGAATTGAGCTTGAAAGTGTCTTGTTTTACGTACAAAATGCTGGTCAAATTGTAAAAAAAATGCACTTTTTCAATGAATTTAGCTTGCAAGTGTCTTATTTTACGTACAAAATGCTGGTCAAATTGTTAAAAACACACTTTTACAATGAATTTAGCTTGAAAGTGTCTTATTTTACGTACAAAATGCTGGTCAAATTGTTAAAAACACACTTTTTCAATGAATTTAGCTTGGAAGTGTCTTATTTTACGTACAAAATGCTGGTCAAATTGTTAAAAACACACTTTTTCAATGAATTGAGCTTGCAAATGTCTTATTTTACGTACAAAATGCTGGTCAAATTGTTAAAAACACACTTTTTCAATGAATTGAGCTTGCAAATGTCTTATTTTACGTACAAAATGCTGGTCAAATTGTTAAAAACACACTTTTTCAATGAATTTAGCTTGAAAGTGTCTTATTTCACGTACAAAATGCTGGTCAAATTGTTAAAAACACACTTTTTCAATGAATTTAGCTTGGAAGTGTCTTATTTTACGTACAAAATGCTGGTCAAATTGTTAAAAACACACTTTTTCAATGAATTGAGCTTTCAAATGTCTTATTTTACGTACAAAATGCTGGTCAAATAGTTAAAAACACACTTTTTCAATGAATTGAGCTTGCAAATGTCTTATTTTACGTACAAAATGCTGGTCAAATTGTTAAAAACACACTTTTTCAATGAATTTAGCTTGAAAGTGTCTTGTTTTACGTACAAAATGCTGGTCAAATTGTTAAAAACACACTTTTTCAATGAATTAAGCTTGCAAGTGTCTTATTTTACGTACAAAATGCTGGTCAAATTGTTAAAAAAACACACTTTTTCAATGAATTTAGCTTGAAAGTGTCTTATTTTACGTACAAACTGCTGGTCAAATTGTAAAAAAAATGCACTTTTTCAATGAATTTAGCTTGAAAGTGTCTTATTTTACGTACAAAATGCTGGTCAAATTGTTAAAATCACACTTTTTCAATGAATTTAGCCTGGAAGTGTCTTATTTTACGTACAAAATGCTGGTCAAATTGTTAAAAACACACTTTTTCAATGAATTTAGCTTGAAAGTGTCTTATTTTACGTACAAAATGCTGGTCAAATTGTTAAAAACACACTTTTTCAATGAATTTAGCTTGCAAGTGTCTTATTTTACGTACAAAATGCTGGTCAAATTGTAAAAAACACACTTTTTCAATGAATTTAGCTTGCAAGTGTCTTATTTTACGTACAAAATGCTGGTCAAATTGTTAAAAACACACTTTTTCAATGAATTTAGCTTGAAAGTGTCTTATTTTACGTACAAAATGCTGGTCAAATTGTTAAAAACACACTTTTTCAATGAATTAAGCTTGCAAGTGTCTTATTTTACGTACAAAATGCTGGTCAAATTGTTAAAAAAACACACTTTTTCAATGAATTTAGCTTGAAAGTGTCTTATTTTACGTACAAACTGCTGGTCAAATTGTAAAAAAAATGCACTTTTTCAATGAATTTAGCTTGAAAGTGTCTTATTTTACGTACAAAATGCTGGTCAAATTGTTAAAAACACACTTTTTCAATGAATTTAGCTTGGAAGTGTCTTATTTTACGTACAAAATGCTGGTCAAATTGTTAAAAACACACTTTTTTCAATGAATTTAGCTTGAAAGTGTCTTATTTTACGTACAAAATGCTGGTCAAATTGTTAAAAACACACTTTTTCAATGAATTTAGCTTGCAAGTGTCTTATTTTACGTACAAAATGCTGGTCAAATTGTTAAAAACACACTTTTTCAATGAATTTAGCTTGAAAGTGTCTTATTTTACGTACAAACTGCTGGTCAAATTCTAAAAAAAATGCACTTTTTCAATGAATTTAGCTTGAAAGTGTCTTATTTTACGTACAAAATGCTGGTCAAATTGTTAAAAACACACTTTTTCAATGAATTTAGCTTGGAAGTGTCTTATTTTACGTACAAAATGCTGGTCAAATTGTTAAAAACACACTTTTTCAATGAATTTAGCTTGAAAGTGTCTTATTTTACGTACAAAATGCTGGCCAAATTGTAAAAAACACACTTTTTCAATGAATTTAGCTTGCAAGTGTCTTATTTTACGTACAAAATGCTGGTCAAATTGTTAAACACACACTTTTTCAATGAATTTAGCTTGAAAGTGTCTTATTTTACGTACAAAATGCTGGTCAAATTGTTAAAAACACACTTTTTCAATGAATTTAACTTGCAAATGTCTTAAGTTAACGCACGGTGTCCGGGAGAAGTGTTTTTAAAAAAAACTTAACTTTATTTCCATCGACCGGCGGAGTTAATAACCGTTCGGATTAGCGTCTGAGTATCAACTGAACTGTTTGGATGGATGCTGGTGCGCTGGTCCGTGTTGAATTATGCTGCGTGCTGAATAATGCTGCGTTGCAAATTATGTTGTGCGCGCTGCTTTGTGGTTTGTTTGTTTATCGGTCGTGCGTGGTTTGTTTGTTTATCGGTGGCGCGTTCTGCTGCGTGGCGTTTCTCGTGTTGCGCTGTCGTCTTAACTCCTTACTGCGCTGTCGTCTTAACTCCTCCCCTCTTAAATGACTTTGCCCTCAAAGTCTCGTTGCTGCGTGGAATGAAGTTGGTCTGCTAACGAACGTTTCTGGTCGTTTCGCTTGAGTCATGTTTACTTTTATCGTCGTTCTCTTGAAGTGGAAGAATAAACAGATTATAAATGCGCATAGGCATATGAATGCAAAAGTTCCTCCGAATACATTAATTTTCCATCTTAGAGAATCATTCTGCAAGTTAATACTTTTTAGTTTTTCTCTATGTTCTATGGTGAGTTTTTGTACGAGTTGGAGAGGCGGTTTATGTTCGATTTCACCCTTATCGATGTTGATTCCTGCTGTTGATTTGAATGGTTTACCAGGAATGGTGACTTCGTCGTTTGAATAAATTTCTCCATTAATGATAATGTTACAATTTTCGAATTGTATGACGTAGGAACCGTTCAGTACTTGGTTCATTTTGCTGCAGTTTGATGCGATTTCTGCTATTGCGTCGTTGATTAGTATTGTGTCGTCTTTGATTCTTTTTATGAAGCCTCGACAATAAATCTTTTCGTAGTCACATTGTGAATCTTCTCTTCTCACAATTTGTTGAATGCATGTTGTGGGTTGTTGTATGCCGATTTGCGGACATATATAAACATCTTCTTGTTGTTGGCACTTCTCTGTCATGGAATATACGTGGGTTTGATTTTGTAATATAAAGTTTTGTGTGACGATTATACGTGCATCGTGTTGTATTATCGAGTCAATGTATTCGTACTCGTAGATTTTTGAAGATAGTTTGGGGAACTTTAGCATGTATAGTATATGAGATTCATTTACTGCTACTTGGGCAGTTGATTGCCTTAGCAATTCTTCCGGTGTGTTGTATTTAATGTTATTCTTCTCAAGAAACTGTTCTATTGATGTCAGATCCTCAAGGGATAGTAGCTTACTGCTCGGAATACCGTTTTTAGCTAACAGTATAGCGTCTTCTATGACATCCAATTTTTCTTGTAGCATATTTATGTTGGAAAGTAGAATAAGTTTCCGAATTTCCACTTGGTGTGACTCATAGCGTTCGTTTTCGATATTTACGACTTGGTTAGCGACATCAGTTATTTGTTTCAACCTGTCGTTGAAGCCTTGGTTGATTATTATTTGTTTGTTGCTTTCTGCTATCAGGGAGTTCATTGTGGAGTTTATGACATGTAGGTCGTCTGCATCTGGAGTTCCAGCGATCCATTTCCAAATTTTTCCTATCGTGTCCCATCGTTTTTGTCTTTTCACAAATGGTTTGATTTTCGCAAAAGTGTCCTTTAGCATGCTAGCTTTTATGCTGATCAAATTTTCGATAGATTCAGTAGAATTTCCATTTGGACTATCTTGTAATGTTTTCTCTATTGTTTCGTTTATATCAGTTAAATCTATTGGATGTATTGTTCTTACGTATCCAATTTGAATCTTAGCTTTACCTATCGGTATTATGGCTAATGGATTGTTATTTAAATCATATATGTTTATGTCTGCGAAAATTAGTTTGATCAACAGGATCGTAAGTATTCTGTAACGATAGTTAAAACAATTTTGAAAAAGTATTAATATTTTTTCATTACTTTCTTAAGTTTACTTTATGTATTTTTCGATTGTTTGAATCGATAATATATGTTGGATGATTCTCCTTTACTTTTACTGCATTAAAACGACTTTCGCGTTTGTTATTCGTCTTTTTCTTTTCGAATGCATATTCGTTTTCTACGTAATCCTTATATTTTTCATCTTTGATTTTTTCTTCATTCTTTTTGAATATCTGTAGTATTCTTTCATTTGTTTTTTCTCTTATTCTTGATCTCTCTAGCGGATCGTTTGATATTTCTCCTACATACACATTTCGTGGTGTATCCTTTATGAATGAATGTATGCTGTGATTATACTTATAAACAGCTTGTTGTACTAATGTTATAATGCTCATCTCTGGATTGAGTTTTTTTGTGCATCTAGCGATTTCTCTAATTGTTGAATGGCAACGTTCTATTTGTCCATTCGTTTCTGAACGATTAACTGGAGTTTTAAATATTTTTGTTCCTAGGTTTAGTATTGATTGTTCGATAACGTTTGAGACAAACGTACATTCGTTGTCTATTACAATTTGAGCTGGTAAGTCCCAGTCATATAGGAGTTGTAGTAAAACTTCCTTTATATCAGCGATTGATTTCGATTTTATCGGTCGTATTTTAACGTATTTAGAAAATTTATCTATAGATGAGATAAATAAAAAGTTTGCGTTATAAGCAAATATGTCAATATGGATAATTTCTCCAGGATATGTCGGTATTGGTGTTTTTACTGGTATAAATTCTTGGGGTTTTCTCTCATATTTTTCTGTTTTACATATCTCACAATTTTTTACAATGTTTTGAATACTTTTTCTCATTCCGGGAAAGTAGAATTTTTTTATAAATTGCAATGAGTTTTCCTTAGCATTTCTGTGAGCAAAATTATGAATATTCTTGATTTCTTCAATTTGTGTTTCTTCATCGCATAGGTCTTGTACTTGTCTTTGGGAAAATCTAGCTTTGATTGTTTTTGGATTGTAGAGAGTTTTATAAACTTCTTGGATAATTCCCATTGTTTGTTCATCTGTGTGAATTCCATTAATTACATTTGGATTGATTAATTTTTTGAATTTATCCTTGATAAAATCAGAAGTAAATGTTGGTTCAATAAAAATATGTCTTCTGAATTTTGGGAAAGGGGTAATTAATTGGTATGAAGAATTAGTTCCAATTTTAAATACTAGTTGGTTGTGGAATACATTAATTGGTGCTTCTGTTGAAGGTATATAAGAATGATCGTCTTCGTCAGCTGAGTGCTGAGTTGGCGTTAATGAGTTTAGTTGTATACGGGAAAGTGCATCTGCTACAACGTTTGATCTTCCGGGTTTGTAGAATAATTGGTAATCGTGTTCCTCCATGAAAGATTTCCATCTTTTCAGTTTTGCGTTGTTGTTCTGCGGAGATAAAGCAAATGTTAATGGTTGATGATCTGTATGAATATTAATTTTAGCTCCGTATATGAAATTTCTCAATGTTTGTAGTGCCCAAACGATGGCAAGCATTTCCTTTTCGTTGGTTGCATAATTTTCCTCTGTTTTGGAAAGAGTACGAGAAATGAAGGTTATCGGTCTATCACCGTCGTGACATTTTTGTGAAAGCACAGCTCCTAGTGCTTTTTCCGATGCGTCTGTTGTTAGTTCGAATGGCTTCTGGAAATCTGGAAAAGCTAAAACATCATTAGAAGATATTATGTCTTTAAGGGTTTGAAATGCGTTTTTTGCGGTTTGATCAAATTTAATAGGGAAATTTTTTGATTCGTGTTTGGAAATTTGGCGATGGCCATCCTCCCCTCTTAGGAGTTTTGTGATGGGTTTTGCCAGTTGTGCATAGTTTTTAATAAACCTGCGGTAGTAACCTGACATTCCTAAGAATCTTCTTAGTTCTTTAAGGTTTTGTGGTTCTGGGAATTTTTTTATGGCTTCAATCTTTTTTATATTTGGTTTAAGTCCTTCACTTGAGACTATGAATCCGAGGAATTCAACTTCTGTCTTTAGAAATTCAGATTTATCCGGTTGTATTTTGAAATTAGCGGCTCTCAGAGTTTCTAGAACAATTCTTAAATTTTGCAGATGTTCTTCAACTGTTTTGCTAAAAATGATTATGTCATCGATGTATATGTGACAAATTTTTCCGATGTGTTCCCTTAAAGTGTCGTCCATGACGCGTTGGAATATTGAAGGGGCATTTTTTAAACCAAATGGCATGCGTACGAATTCATATTTTCCGTTGTTTATTGAAAATGCAGTTTTTTCGATATCATTTTCCGACATAGGTACTTGATGAAATCCTGACGCTAAGTCAAGAGTTGTGAAATATTTATTTGAACCTAGATTGGCTAAAACAGTAGATGGATCCGGAATAGGATATTTATCGCTTATTGTTTGAGTGTTCAATTTTCTGTAGTCTACGACAAGTCTATATTTTTTTTCATTGGCAGCATCCAGTTTTCTTGGAACAATCCACACTGGTGCATTGTATGGGGATTTCGAAGGTCTGATGATTCCATCATTTAGGAGTTTTTTCAATTTGCTTGTTAACTTCACCTTTAAGTGCTTGGGGATAGGGATACGTTTTACTATAAACTGGTGATTCATCTTTTGTTCTTATTGTCGCTTTTACTCGCGATGTACAAGGTAGTTTCAAATCTGGTGGTTGGAAAAGATCTTGATATTCCTGTAATAGGTCATGTAGCTTTCTTTTTTCGTTTTGGTTCAGATGATTATCACGAATGTTTATTTTATTTACTTCCTGTAGTTGGTATTGTTGAAATGGAATGACATGTGTGCCATCAATGATTAATATTTCATTGGCTGTGTCAATTACTGCTTTAATTTCCTTTAGTGAATCGTGTCCAATTATGGCATCAAACGATTTTAAATTTTCTAAATGATAAAATTTTAGCATTTTATCTGAATATGGTTTGAATAATCGTGCTTGAGAATAAGCGTCGATTTTAATATCTCCTGCTACGGATGATACGAAAAATGGTTTATCAACCTTGTGTGAAATTTTTGCATATTTTGGATGTATGTAATTTTTATTAGATCCAGTATCAATTAACATTTTGAGTGGTTCTGAAGCGTTACCATAGAATAAGAAGTAAGGCAACGCTGAGTTTATTCTAAAAAATTCAGCTCTGCTTCTTCAAAAGTTTCTCTGAAGTTATTACCTTCTTGTTTTTCAATTGTTCTGAAATATCGTTCGAATGACTGTTGCACATTGTCAACCGTTGTGTTATTCACGTTGTTGTTTACGTTTTCGAATGTTTGTGCAAGATTGGCATCTGCTATATGATTAATGTTGTTTATGTTTCTGGCGTTTGTTTGGATATTATTGACTCTAGGTCGTTTTGGTGGTCTCACATTGTTTGAATTTGGACAATTTCCGTAATTTACTTGGCGAGTTCTGATAGATTGATCAACGTCCATCGGTTCTGGTGGAGGTTGACGTTGAAATTGATTAGATTGCATTTTTTGAAAGGGCTGTTGGTGCCTTGGAATGAAATTGTTAAAATTTCGATTTCCATACATTGGAGGTTTTGGGTAATGAGGCCTAGGTGGTGGCTGGGCATGTGTGTACCTTATTGGTGTTGGTGGCGGTAAGGGAATCATATTCCTTGGTGCCGTTGGTGGAGTGTATGTTCTCGGTTTTGTTAACATTTTTCTGCATTCAATATTTTGGAAAGAGATACAATAGCTGTATGCTCCTGCAAGCGATGTTGGCTCATAATTCCTTATGAACTTGTAAACGTCTCCATCGAGTCCTCTCATGAAAGCATCAATTGCTTTTTTGTTGTACATTTCAATTAAAGCTCTGGAAGCTTCGGGGTGTGTAAACCTTTCATCGGTATTTATTTGATTTGCGATGAGGGACAGTAATCTGTTCACCTCGTCGTAATATACTTCAAGTGAGCGGTTCTTCTGTTGCACGCTCATGAGTTGGAAGTCCAATGTTTCCAAGTCACGTTTTTCGCCGTAATAGGTGATCAATGTTTTTTTGATCAGGTTCCAATTTATGCCTACGTTTGAAGCGACGAGTGAGTCATTCGCTTCACCGCGTATTTTTCTACGAATGAATTTGCAGATCATGTGGTATTTATTTTGACGTTCGATGGTATCTGTACCTTTAGTTTGATAGAGTTTCACTAAACTGTCTACATCATTTAACCAGCTATTCAGTTCGCTGGGATCCCCAGTGAATGTTGGTAGATCTTTTACCAAATCGGGAATTTTTTCAAAAGTTTCAGGATTTACACTTGTTCCATCTGGCTTTGTGAAATAAAGCGGTGGATCAGAATAATCGATAAAAGTGGGGGCAATATTGCTCGCTTCGAGTGCGGCAATGCGGTTGATAATTTGATCAAGTTCGGGTCTCGACATTTTCAATGTTAGAGATTGTAATGAATTAATTAGATCCTCCAGGATTTTTTCGTTAGTTTAAACACGTTTTAACTTCACTTGATTGAGTTAGTAATATGTAATATTAATTTGCAATCGTTTTTAATACTCGTTTTTGATTTTTTTTCACTGTTTGAAATTTTCACTTACGATTTTTTATAAATCACTGTACTTACGGTACCATACGCATCCTGTTTCGGGCGTTGGATGTACGTCTTATGTTGGCTTTATCAGCTCCTCTAGCGGGCCTTATGTTGTTTTTCGCTCCTCTAACGGGCCTTATGTTGTTTTTTCGCTCCTCTAACGGGCGATGTGTTGTTTTTTTCTGGGAAACCGGCTATGATATTCTTCCTTCTCAGTGTGATGGATGGTTCCTTTTTGTCCTGCGTGAGCTGCTAACTGCACAGGTGACTCGGATCCTTTTCACACGGCTGCACTCGGCGATCAGGAAGTCTTTTTTAGTTTAGGATTTGGTGGTAACTTTCACTCTAACGTGGTTACTTTTCACTTGCACCTTAACTTTATTTTTCACATAGCGCGGTCCCTATTCGGGCGCCAGTTAACGCACGGTGTCCGGGAGAAGTGTTTTTAAAAAAAACTTAACTTTATTTCCATCGACCGGCGGAGTTAATAACCGTTCGGATTAGCGTCTGAGTATCAACTGAACTGTTTGGATGGATGCTGGTGCGCTGGTCCGTGTTGAATTATGCTGCGTGCTGAATAATGCTGCGTTGCAAATTATGTTGTGCGCGCTGCTTTGTGGTTTGTTTGTTTATCGGTCGTGCGTGGTTTGTTTGTTTATCAGTGGCGCGTTCTGCTGCGTGGGCGTTTCTCGTGTTGCGCTGTCGTCTTAACTCCTTTACTGCGCTGTCGTCTTAACTGTGCTATTTTAACAAATTTTAACAGCATTGTTAACGTAAATAAGCCATTTTCAAGCTAAATGCATTGAAAAAGTGCTATTTAACAATTTTAACAGCATTGGTTAACGTAAAATAAGCCACTTTCAAGCTAAATGCATTGAAAAAGTGCTATTTAACAATTTTAACAGCATTGTTAACGTAAAATAAGCCACTTTCAAGCTTAAATGCATTGAAAAAGTGCTATTTTAACAATTTTAACAGCATTGTTAAACGTAAAATAAGCCACTTTCAAGCTAAATGCATTGAAAAAGTGCTATTTTAACAATTTTACAGCATTGTTAACGTAAAATAAGCCACTTTCAAGCTAAATGCATTGAAAAAGTGCTATTTTAAACAATTTTCAACAGCATTTTATACGTTAAATAAGCCACTTTCAAGCTAAATGCATTGAAAAGTGCTATTTTAACAATTTTTAACAGCATTTTATACGTTAAAATAAGCCACTTTCAAGCTAAATGCATTGAAAAAGTGCTATTTTAACAATTTTAACAGCATTGTTAACGTAAAATAAGCCACTTTCAAGCTAAATGCATTGAAAAAGTGCTATTTTAAACAATTTAAACAGCATTTTATACGTTAAATAAGCCACTTTCAAGCTAAATGCATTGAAAAAAGTGCTATTTTAACAATTTTAACAGCATTTTTATACGTTAAATAAGCCACTTCAAGCTAAATGCATTGAAAAAGTGCTATTTTAACAATTTTAACAGCATTTTATACGTTAAATAAGCCACTTTCAAGCTAAATGCATTGAAAAAGTGCTATTTTAACAATTTTACCAGCATTTTATACGTTAAATAAGCCACTTTCAAGCTAAATGCATTGAAAAAGTGCTATTTTAACAATTTTAACAGCATTGTTAACGTAAAATAAGCCACTTTCAAGCTAAATGCATTGAAAAAGTGCTATTTTAACAATTTTAACAGCATTGTTAACGTAAAATAAGCCACTTTCAAGCTAAATGCATTGAAAAAGTGCTATTTTAACAATTTTAACAGCATTTTATACGTTAAATGAGCCACTTTCAAGCTAAATGCATTGAAAAAGTGCTATTTTAACAATTTTAACGGCATTGTTAACGTAAAATAAGCCACTTTCAAGCTAAATGCATTGCAAAAGTGCTATTTTAACAATTTTAACAGCATTTTATACGTTAAATGAGCCACTTTCAGCTAATATGCATTGAAAAAGTGCTATTTTAACAATTTAAACAGCATTTTATACGTTAAATAAGCCACTTTCAAGCTAAATGCATTGAAAAAGTGCTATTTTAACAATTTTAACAGCATTTTATACGTTAAATAAGCCACTTTCAAGCTAAATGCATTGAAAAAGTGCTATTTTAACAATTTTAACAGCATTGTGAACGTAAAATAAGCCACTTTCAAGCTAAATGCATTGAAAAAGTGCTATTTTAACAATTTTAACAGCATTGTTAACGTTAAATAAGCCACTTTCAAGATAAATGCATTGAAAAAAGTGCTATTTTAACAATTTTAACAGCATTTTATACGTTAAATAAGCCACTTTCAAGCTATATGCATTGAAAAAGTGCTATTTTAACAATTTTACCAGCATTTAATACGTTAAATAAGCCACTTTCAAGCTAAATGCATTGAAAAAGTGCTATTTTAACAATTTTAATAGCATTTTATACGTTAAATAAGCCACTTTCAAGCTAAATGCATTGAAAAAGTGCTATTTCTACAATTTTAACAGCATTTTATACGTTAAATAAGCCACTTTCAAGCTAAATGCATTGAAAAAGTGCTATTTTAACAATTTTACCAGCATTTTATACGTTAAATGAGCCACTTTCAAGCTAAATGCATTGAAAAAGTGCTATTTTAACAATTTTAACAGCATTTTATACGTTAAATAAGCCACTTTCAAGCTAAATGCATTGAAAAAGTGCTATTTTAACAATTTTAACAGCATTGTTAACGTAAAATAAGCCACTTTCAAGCTAAATGCATTGAAAAAGTGCTATTTTAACAATTTTAACAGCATTGTTAACGTTAAATAAGCCACTTTCAAGATAAATGCATTGAAAAAGTGCTATTTTAACAATTTTAACAGCATTGTTAACGTAAAATAAGCCACTTTCAAGCTAAATGCATTGAAAAAGTGCTATTTTAACAATTTTAACAGCATTGTTAACGTTAAATAAGCCACTTTCAAGATAAATGCATTGAAAAAGTGCTATTTTAACAATTTTAACAGCATTTTATACGTTAAATAAGCCACTTTCAAGCTATATGCATTGAAAAAGTGCTATTTTAACAATTTTACCAGCATTTAATACGTTAAATAAGCCACTTTCAAGCTAAATGCATTGAAAAAGTGCTATTTTAACAATTTTAATAGCATTTTATACGTTAAATAAGCCACTTTCAAGCTAAATGCATTGAAAAAGTGCTATTTCTACAATTTTAACAGCATTTTATACGTTAAATAAGCCACTTTCAAGCTAAATGCATTGAAAAAGTGCTATTTTAACAATTTTACCAGCATTTTATACGTTAAATAAGCCACTTTCAAGCTAAATGCATTGAAAAAGTGCTATTTTAACAATTTTAACAGCATTTTATACGTTAAATAAGCCACTTTCAAGCTAAATGCATTGAAAAAGTGCTATTTCTACAATTTTAACAGCATTTTATACGTTAAATAAGCCACTTTCAAGCTAAATGCATTGAAAAAGTGCTATTTTAACAATTTTAACAGCATTTTATACGTTAAATAAGCCACTTTCAAGCTAAATGCATTAAAAAAGTGCTATTTTAACAATTTTAACAGCATTTATACGTTAAATAAGCCACTTCAAGCTAAATGCATTGAAAAAGTGCTATTTTAACAATTTTAACAGCATTTTATACGTTTTAAATAAGCCACTTTCAAGCTAAATGCATTGAAAAAGTGCTATTTTAACAATTTTAACAGCATTGTTAACGTAAATAAGCCACTTTCAAGTTAAATGCATTTGAAAAAGTGCTATTTAAAACAATTTTAACAGCATTTCATACGTTAATAAGCCACTTTCAAGCTAAATGCATTGAAAAAGTGCGATTTTAACAATTTAACAGCATTGTTAACGTTAAATAAGCCACTTTTAAGCTAAATGCCTTGAAAAAGTGCTATTTTAACAATTTTAACAGCATTTTATACTTAAATAAGCCACTTTTCAAGATAAATGCATTGCAAAAGTGCTATTTTAACAATTTTAAAGCATTTTATACGTTAAATAAGCCACTTTCAAGCTAAATGCATTGAAAAAGTGCTATTTTAACAATTTTTAACAGCATTGTTAACGTAAAATAAGCCACTTTCAAGCTAAATAGCATTAAAAAGATGCTATTTTAACGAATTTTAAACAGCATTGTTAACGTAAAATAAGCCACTTTCAAGCTAAATGCATTGAAAAAGTGCTATTTTAACAATTTTAACAGCATTTTATACGTTAAATAAGCCACTTTCAAGCTAAATGCATTGAAAAAGTGCTATTTTAACAATTTTTAAAGCATTGTTAACGTAAAATAAGCCACTTTCAAGCTAAATGCATTGAAAAAGTGCTATTTTAACAATTTTAACAGCATTTTATACGTAAAATAAGCCACTTTCAAGCTAAATGCATTGAAAAAGTGCTATTTTAACAATTTTAACAGCATTTTATACGTTAAATAAGCCACTTTCAAGCTAAATGCATTGAAAAAGTGCTATTTTTAACAATTTTAACAGCATTTTATACGTTAAATAAGCCACTTTCAAGCTAAATGCATTGAAAAAGTGCTATTTTAACAATTTTAACAGCATTGTTAACGTAAATAAAATAAGCCACTTTCAAGCTAAATGCATTGAAAAAGTGCTATTTTAACAATTTTAACAGCATTTTATACGTTAAATGAGCCACTTTCAAGCTAAATGCATTGAAAAAGTGCTATTTTAAACAATTTTAACAGCATTTATACGTTAAATAAGCCACTTTCAAGCTAAATGCATTGAAAAAGTGCTATTTTAACAATTTTAACAGCATTTATACGTTAAATAAGCCACTTTCAAGCTAAATGCATTGAAAAAGTGCTATTTTAACAATTTTAACAGCATTTTATACGTTAAATGAGCCACTTTCAAGCTAAATGCATTGAAAAAGTGCTATTTTTAACAATTTTAACCAGCATTTTATACGTTAAATAAGCCACTTTCCAGCTAAATGCATTGAAAAAAGTGCTATTTTAACAATTTTAACAGCATTGTTAACGTAAATAAGCCACTTTCAAGCTAAATGCATTGAAAAAGTGCTATTTGAACAATTTTAACAGCATTGTTAACGTAAAATAAGCCACTTTCAAGCTAAATGCATTGAAAAAGTGCTATTTTAACAATTTTTATCAGCATTTTATACGTTAAATAAGCCACTTTCAAGCTAAATGCATTGAAAAAGTGCTATTTTAACAATTTTAACAGCATTGTTAACGTAAAATAAGCCACTTTCAAGCTAAATGCATTGAAAAAGTGCTATTTTAACAATTTTAACAGCATTTTATACGTTAAATAAGCCACTTTCAAGCTAAATGCATTGAAAAAGTGCTATTTTAACAATTTAACAGCATTTTTAACGTAAAATAAGCCACTTTCAAGCTAAATGCATTGAAAAAAGTGCTATTTTAACAATTTTAACAGCATTTTATACGTTAAATAAGCCACTTTCAAGCTAAATGCATTGAAAAAGTGCTATTTTAACAATTTTAACAGCATTGTTAACGTTAAAATAAGCCACTTTCAAGCTAAATGCATTGAAAAAGTGCTATTTTAACAATTTAACAGCATTGTTAACGTAAATAAGCCACTTTCAAGCTAAATGCATTGAAAAAGTGCTATTTTAACAATTTTAACAGCATTGTTAACGTAAAATAAGCCACTTTCAAGCTAAATGCATTGAAAAAGTGCTATTTTAACAATTTTAACAGCATTGTTAACGTAAAATAAGCCACTTTCAAGCTAAATGCATTGAAAAAGTGCTATTTTAACAATTTTAACAGCATTTTAACGTTAAATAAGCCACTTTCAAGCTAAATGCATTGAAAAAGTGCTATTTTAACAATTTTAACAGCATTTTATACGTTAAATAAGCCACTTTCAAGCTAAATGCATTGAAAAAGTGCTATTTTAACAATTTTAACAGCATTTTATACGTTAAATAAGCCACTTTCAAGCTAAATGCATTGAAAAAGTGCTATTTTAACAATTTAACAGCATTTTATACGTTAAATAAGCCACTTTCAAGCTAAATGCATTGAAAAAGTGCTATTTTAACAATTTTAACAGCATTTTAACGTTAAATAAGCCACTTTCAAGCTAAATGCATTGAAAAAGTGCTATTTTTAACAATTT